>NC_056432.1:8546144-8578644 GCF_018296145.1 Oncorhynchus tshawytscha
ATTTGAATATGTCGCAAGAAAAGATCATTCACTGTTATTAAACTTGCCAGATCATTTTCCTTTAGTGGATGTCGATTTACCTCGTTTGACTGCTATGATTGAGCAATAAAGGCAGTGAGGGGTTTGTGGTATATGGCCAATATACCACGGCTAAGGGCTGTTCTTAATCTTGACGCAACGTGGAGCGCCTGGATACAGCCCTTAGCCGTGATATATTGGCCATATACCACAAACCCTCGAGGTGCCTTATTGCTATTATAAACTGGTTACCAACGTAATTAGAGCAGTAAAAAAAAATTTTTTTCAAAGCATTTTTTGTATACCACGGCTTTCAGCCAATCAGCATTCAGGGCTCGTAACAGGTTTATAATTGTAAATAAATCCCTTTTGCACATGTGCATAACTATACATAAATCCGACAGGAGAGTTTGGGTGATCAAAGTTGAACAAAGGATCTCGAAATCTCTGAGCAAGAAATACTTGGACGAACTTTAAAAAATGAATGTTAGGCTATTTTCTGGAAATGGTGCCAGATGATAAGAATACAAACCGTTGGCCCATTTGCGAGATTGACTTGTCATTTCAATAGGCTACAGACTAAAGATCTGGGTTTATGATTGTAATTCACCTTTGCCATGGGGTTTGCTTAGATAAAAGGCAGGTACTCTCATTTCAGATAGTCTACAGTAGCCTACAGTAAGCAAGATGTATACTGAAGGATTTAGCAGCTTGATTAGTTTAAATGAACAGGCTAATGTATTCAACATGAAGAGCGAGGCGATTTCGAGGCAAGAAGTGCTTGTGTTTCCCAATAGCCTGCTGGATGAGGATGGGGTCATACTGTCAATTACTGAATTAAATATGAATAATATGTATATGAATTGAATATGCTTGTCAACAACAGCCAGTGTTTATTAATGTATATATTGTTTTACCTGTAGCCTAATCTGACTACTGTTACCATCAATCTAATGTATTGTAACAACTTATTGGCAATTACAATAGAGCTTCGAAAACATCCAATTTAATTAACTAAACATGTCCATTAATAATGGCATAATAACACAAGGCTACAACAACAAACTGAGTTCTAGGCTATTTATTCAATCAGTTTGCCAGCTCCAGGTAGGCTACAACAACAAACTGAGTTCTAGGCTATTTATTCAATCAGTTTGCCAGCTCCAGGTACAACAACAAACTGAGCTAGGCTATTTATTCAATCAGTTTGCCAACAGCAAACTGAGCTATTTATTCAATCAGTTTGCCAGCTCCAGGTAGGCTACAACAACAAACTGAGTTCTAGGCTATTTATTCAAATCGGTTTACAATGACTCCAGTGATATTGTCATTTCAACATATTTATTGTATCAAATGGTAGCCTAGACTAGCCTAAAATGGCATAGAAATTAATAGGATACTTGATGGCCAACAGAGGAAAATGTATCATTCTCAACATTTGATGTCATTTTCATGTAGGTCTTTTCCCCCATAAAAAGAACCACGTGAGAGAGTTCCAGAACTTCCATTTCAAATTTCCACTCAGGCAGCCCTCAAAGACCCAAGAACTGAGCATGCATAAAACACTTAGCTTGATACCGCTAAGCAAAATTAAACATTAGAATGCAGTTTAAGCCCTCTCAGAGCGAATGCACAGTGCATTCAGAAAGTATTCAGTATTCCCTTGACTTTTTCAAAACATTTTCCCATCTGTTCATTCAAAGACTCAATCATGGACACTCTTACTGACAGTTGTGGCTGCTTCCTGTGAGGTATTGTTGTCTCTACCTTCTTGCCTTTGTGCTGTTGTCTGTGCCCAATAATGTTTGTGCCATGTTTTGTGCTGCTACCATGTGGTGTTGCTGCCATGCTGTGTTGTCAAATCAAATGTATTGGTCACATACACATGGTTAGCAGACGTTAATGTGAGGGTAGGGAAATGCTTGTGCTTCTAGTTCCGACTATGCAGTAATATCTAACAAGTAATATAACAAATTCACAACAACTACCTCATACACACAAATACACACAAATCTAAAAGGATGGAAAAAGAATATGTACGTTTAAATATATGAATGAGCGATGGCCATGCGGCATAGGCAAGATGCAGTAGATAGTATAAAATACAGTATAGACATATGAGATGAGTAATGTAGGATATGTAGACAAACCTCTTAAGGATCCGCCCCCTTTTCCCCCCAATTTTCACATAAAATTACATACCCAAATCTAACTGCCTGTAGCTCCGGCCCTGAAGCAAGGATATGCATATTCATGGTACCATTTCAAACGAAACGTGTTAAGAAAAAAACAACCGTTCTTTTGTATTTTTTTGTACCATCATCTTTGAAATGCAAGAGAAAGGCCATAATGTATTAAAACAGACCAGCTGCCGTTTAGATTTTGGACACTAGATGGCAGCAGTGTACATCCAAAGTTTTAGACTGATCCGATAAACCATTGCATTTCTTTTCAAAATGTTATATCTAGACTGCCCAAACGTGCCTAATTTGTTTTTTAATAACTTTTCATGTTCAAAATTGTGCACTCTCCTCAAACAATAGCACGGTATTATTTCACTGTAATAGCTACTGGAAATTGCACAGTGCAGTTAGATTAACAAGAATTTAAGCTTTCTGCCAGTATCAGATTTGTCTATGTCCTGGGAAATGTTCTTGTTACTTACAAGCTCATGCTAATCGCATTAGCCAACGTTAGCTCAACCATCCCGTGGATGGGACACCGATCCAAGAAGATTTATTAATTTGTCTCAAATCAAATCAAATTTAATTTGTCACATACACATGGTTAGCAGATGTTAATGCGAGTGTAGCGAAATGCTTGTGCTTCTAGTTCCGACAATGCAGTAATAACCAACAAGTAATCTAGCTAACAATTCCAAAACTACTACCTTATAGACACAAGTGTAAGGGGATAAAGAATATGTACATAAAGATATATGAGTGAGTGATGGTACAGAGCGGCATAGGCAAGATACAGTAGATGGTATTGAGTGCAGTATATACATACGAGATGAGTATGTAAACAAAGTGGCATAGTTAAAGTGGCTAGTGATACATGTATTACATAAAGATGCAGTAGATGATATAGAGTACAGTATATACATATACATATGAGATGAATAATGTAGGGTATGTAAACATTATATTAGGTAGCATTGTTTAAAGTGGCTAGTGATATATTTTACATCATTTCCCATCAATTCCCATTATTAAAGTGGCTGGAGTTGAGTCAGTGTGTTGGCAGCAGCCACTCAATGTTAGTGGTGGCTGTTTAACAGTCTGATGGCCTTGAGATAGAAGCTGTTTTTCAGTCTCTCGGTCCTAGCTTTGATGCACCTATACTGACCTCGCCTTCTGGATGATAGCGGGGTGAACAGGCAGTGGCTCGGGTGGTTGTTGTCCTTGATGATCTTTATGGCCTTCCTGTGACATCGGGTGGTGTAGGTGTCCTGGAGGGCAGGTAGTTTGCCCCCGGTGATGCGTTGTGCAGACCTCACTACCCTCTGGAGAGCCTTACGGTTGTGGGCGGAGCAGTTGCCGTACCAGGCGGTGATACAGCCCGACAGGATGCTCTCGATTGTGCAGCTGTAGAAGTTTGTGAGTGCTTTTGGTGACAAGCCGAATTTCTTCAGCCTCCTGTGGTTGAAGAGGCACTGCTGCGCCTTCTTCACGATGCTGTCTGTGTGGGTGGACCAATTCAGTTTGTCTGTGATGTGTACGCCGAGGAACTTAAAACTTACTACCCTCTCCACTACTGTTCCATCGATGTGGATAGGGGGATGTCCCCTCTGCTGTTTCCTGAAGTCCACAATCATCTCCTTAGTTTTGTTGACGTTGAGTGTGAGGTTACTTTCCTGACACCACACTCCGAGGGCCCTCACCTCCTCCCTGTAGGCCGTCTCGTCGTTGTTGGTAAGCAAGCCTACCACTGTTGTGTCGTCCGCAAACTTGATGATTGAGTTGGAGGCGTGCGTGGCCACGCAGTCGTGGGTGAACAGGGAGTACAGGAGAGGGCTCAGAACGCACCCTTGTGGGGCCCCAGTGTTGAGGATCAGCGGGTGGAAATGTTGTTGCCTACCCTCACCACCTGGGGGCGGCCCGTCAGGAAGTCCAGTACCCAGTTGCAGAGGGCGGGGTCGAGACCCAGGGTCTCGAGCTTGATGACGAGCTTGGAGGGCACTATGGTGTTAAATGCCGAGCTGTAGTCGATGAACAGCATTCTCACATAGGTATTCCTCTTGTCCAGATGGGTTAGGGCAGTGTGCAGTGTGGTTGAGATTGCATCGTCTGTGGACCTATTTGGGCGGTAAGCAAATTGGAGTGGGTCTAGGGTGTCAGGTAGGGTGGAGGTGATATGGTCCTTGACTAGTCTCTCAAAGCACTTCATGATGACGGAAGTGAGTGCTACGGGCGGTAGTCGTTTAGCTCAGTTACCTTAGCTTTCTTGGGAACAGGAACAATGGTGGCCCTCTTGAAGCATGTGGGAACAACAGACTGGGATAGGGATTGATTGAATATGTCCGTAAACACACCAGCCAGCTGGTCTGCGCATGCTCTGAGGGCGCAGCTGGGGATGCCGTCTGGCCCTGCAGCCTTGCGAGGGTTGACACGTTTAAATGTTTTCCTCACGTCGGCTGCAGTGAAGGAGAGTCTGCATGTTTTAGTTGCGGGCCGTGTCAGTGGCACTGTATTGTCCTCAAAGCGGGCAAAAAAGTTATTTAGTCTGCCTGGGAGCAAGACATCCTGGTCTGTGACTGGGCTGGTTTTCTTTTTCTAATCCGTGATTGACTGTAGACATACCTCTTGTGTCTGAGCCATTGAATTGAGATTCTACTTTGTCTCTATACTGACGCATAGCTTGTTTGATTGCCTTGCGGAGGGAATAGTTACACTGTTTGTATTCGGTCATATTTCCGGTCACCTTGCCCTGATTAAAAGCAGTGGTTCAGGCTTTCAGTTTCACGCGAATGCTGCCATCAATCCACGGTTTCTGGTTTGGGAATGTTTTAATCGTTGCTATGGGAACGACATCTTCAATGCACGTTCTAATGAACTCGCTCACCGAATCAGCGTATTCGTCAATGTTGTTGTCTGACGCAATACGAAACATATCCCAGTCCACGTGATGGAAGCAGTCTTGGAGTGTGGAATCAGATTGGTCGGACCAGCGTTGAACAGACCTCAGCGCGGGAGCTTCTTGTTTTAGTTTCTGTCTGTAGGCAGGGATCAACAAAATGGAGTCGTGGTCAGCTTTTCCGAAAGGAGGGCGGGGCAGGGCCTTATATGCGAGCAAGACGTCAATGTCCGCGGCGGGGCTGGTTTTCTTTTTGTAATCCGTGATTGACTGTAGACTCTGCCACATACGTCTCGTGTTTGAGCCGTTGAATTGCGACTACTTTGTCTCTATACTAACGCTTTGCTTGTTTGATTGCCTTGCGGAGGAAATAGCGACACTGTTTGTCATGTGTTGCTGCCAGGCTATGTTGTTATCTTAGGTGAATTGTGTTTGTTCTATATTTTTATTTTTAATCTTAGCCCCCATGCCTGCAGGAAGCCTTTTGCCTTTTGGTTTAGGCCATCATTGTAAATAAGAATTTGTTCTTAACTGACTTGTTAATAAAGGTTAAATAAACCATTTTTAAAAGATTTGGGTAGTTTCTCCCATTCTTCTCTGCAGATCCTTTTAAGCTCTGTCAGGTTGGATGGGGAGTGTTGCTGCACAGCTATTTTCAGGTCTCTCCAGAAATGTTCGATCGGGTTCAGTTCCGAGGTCTGGCTGGGCCACTCAAGGACATTCAGAGACTTGTCCCGAAGCCACTCCTGCATTGTGTTGACTGTGTGCTTAGGGTCGTTGTCCTGTTGGAAGGTGAACCTTCGCCCCAGTCTGAGGTCCTGAATGTTCTGGAGCAGGTTTTCGTCAAGGATCTCTCTACTTTGCTCTGTTCATCTTTGCCTCAATCCTGACTAGTCTCCTAGTGGCTGCTGCTGAGAAACATCCCCACAGGA
This sequence comes from Oncorhynchus tshawytscha, assembly GCF_018296145.1. Classification (NCBI taxonomy): domain Eukaryota; kingdom Metazoa; phylum Chordata; class Actinopteri; order Salmoniformes; family Salmonidae; genus Oncorhynchus; species Oncorhynchus tshawytscha. Next base: position 8,552,171 of record NC_056432.1, read on the forward strand.
GTGCTGCAGCAATGGTTGTCCTTCTGGAAGGTTCTCCCATCTCCACAGAGGTACTCTGGAGCTCTGTCAGAGAGACCATCAGGTTCTTGGTCATCTCCCTGACCAAGGCCCTTCTCACCCGATTTCTGAGTTTGGGCTGGCGGCCAGGTCTAGGAAGAGTATTGGTGGTTCCAAACCTCTTCCATTTATGAATGATGGAGGCCACTGTGTTCTTGCAGACTTTCAATGTTGCAGACATTTTTTGGTACCCTTCCCCAAATCTGTGCCTCGACACAATCCTGTCAGAGCTCTATGGACAATTCCTTCTACCTCATGGCTTGGTTTTCACTCTGACGTGCACTGTCAACTGTGGGTCTTATATAGACAGGTCTGTGCCTTTCCAAATAATGTCCAATCAATTGAATTTACCACAGGTTGACTCCTATCAAGTAGAAACATCTCAAGGATGAGCAATGGAAACAGGATGCACCTGAGCTCAATGTCGGGTCTCATATAGCAAAGGGTCTGAATACTGATGTAATATATTTATATATATATATGTATTTCTGTTTTTCATATTTAATACATTTCAAAAACATTCAAAAAACTGTTTTTTGATTTGTCATTATGTGGTATTGTGTGTAGATTGCTGAGGATTTGTATTTATTTAATCAGTTTTAGATTAAGGCTGTAACGTAAACAAAATGTGGAAAAGGTCAAGGGGTCTGAATACTTTAGGAATGTACTGTATGTAATGAGCTCCTTTTTTTCCAGTGCTTTGTCTCCATTATTTCTTGATGCACATCAGTTGTCGCGTGTTAATATGTTTTATGGAAAAAGAGTTGGAAATAGGTGTCCCCATAATGACAATCTAACTAGACTACCTACAACTGGTAAAAACTTTACATAACGTGCACGCGCTTGCTCTCTCGCCTGTCACAGGACTCAGCCAATAACTGTTTACATACCTCGGCCTAAACATCAGCGCCACAGGTAACTTCAACAAAGCTGTGAACGATCTGAGAGACAAGGCAAGAAGGTCCTTCTACTCCTTCAAAAGGAACATAAAATTTGACATCCCAATTAGGAAATGGCTAACAATGCTTCAGTCAGTTATAGAACCCATTGACCTTTATGGTTGTGAGGTTTGGGGTCCAAACAAAGAATTCACAAAATGGGACACACACCAAATTGAGACTCTGCATGCAGAAGTCTGCAAAAACATCCTCTGCGTACAACGTAAATCACCAAATAATGCATTCAGAGCAGAATTAGGCCGTTAACCTCTAATTTTCAAAATCCAGAAAAGAGACTTTCAATTCTACAACCACCTAAAAGGAAGCGATTCCCAATCCTTCCATAACAAAGCCATCACCTACAGAGAGATGAACCTGGAGAAGACTCCCCTAAGCAAGCTGGTCCTGGGGCTCTGTTCACAAACACAAACACACCCCACAGAGCCCCAGAACAGCAACACAATTAGACTCAACCAAATCCTGAGAAAACAAAAGGATAATTACTTGACACATTGAAAAGAATTGACCAAACAACAGAGCAACTGAAATGCTATTTGGTCCTAAACAGTGAGTACTCAGAAGCAGAACACCTGACCACTGTGACTGACTCAAAATAAAGGAGAGCTTTGAATATGTACAGACTCAGTGAGTATAGCCTTGCTATTGAGAGAGGCCGCCATAGACAACCAGTGAAGAACGAAAAACATTGCAAATACAATCCATATTTATGTTTATTTATTTTGTCTTTTGTACTTTAAATATTTGCACATCGTTACAACATTGTACATAGACATATTCTTTTGAAACTTTAGTGAGTGTAATGTTCACTGTTCATTTTCTATTGTTCATTAAATGTTATATTTACTGCATGGGAATAGATGCAATCCATCTATGATATATTTTACCTCTGTCTCTCTCCTCCCTGTCTCTCTCCTTCCCAATGATGATCTATTTTACCTCCCTCTCTCCCCTCCCTGTCTCTCTCCTCCCTGTCTCTCTCCTTCCCAATGATGATCTATTTTGCCCTCTCTCCCCTCCCTGTCTCTCTCCTCCCTGTCTCTCTCCTCCCTGTCTCTCTCCTTCCCAACTATGATTTATTTTACCTCTGTCTCTCTCCTCCCTGTCTCTCTCCTTCCCAACTATGATCTATTTCACCTCCCTCTCTCTCCTCCCTGTCTCTCTCCTTCCAAACTATGTTATATTTCACCTCCCCCTCTCTCCTTCCCAACGATGATCTATTTCACCTCCCTCTCTCTCCTCCCTGTCTCTCTCCTTCCCAACGATGATCTATTTCACCTCCCCCTCTCTCCTTCCAAACTATGATCTATTTCACCTCCCTCTCTCTCCTTACAAACTATGATCTATTTCACCTCCCTCTCTCTCCTTACAAACTATGATCTATTTCACCTCCCTCTCTCTCCTTACAAACTATGATCTATTTCACCTCCCTCTCTCTCCTCTGTCTCTCTCTTTACCAACGATGATCTATTTCACCTCCCTCTCTCCTCCCTGTCTCTCTCCTTACAAACGATTATCTATTTCACCTCCCCCTCTCTCCTTCCCAACGATGATCTATTTCACCACCCTCTCTTTCCTCCCTGTCTCACTCCTTCCCAACTATGATCTATTTCACCTCCCTCTCTTTCCTCCCTGTCTCTCTCCTTCCCAACTATGATATTTTTCACCTCTCTCTCTCTTCCTCCGTCCTTTCATTTCCACCTTCCTCCCTCCCTGTCTATATCTACCTTACTCACTCCCTTCCTGCCTCTCACCCTGTCTCTCTCTCCCTCCGTCTCTCTCTCTCTCCCTCCCTGTCTATCTCCCTCCCTCTCCCTCCCTCAATCCCTGTCTCCCTCCCTCTCTCCCTCCCCCCTGTCTCCCTCTCAACTATGATCTCTTACACCTCCCTCCATCTCTCCCTCTCTCCCTCCATTCCGCCCCCGGTGGAGTGAGAGACTGCTGACCAGATGAGCGGCAGCTGGCGTTCCATGGCCTCCTTAGTGCAGCTGTAAAGTCGTAGCGATATGGGGTGACAGCGCGGGGGCCGGGGGAGGTGACAGGAGAGGTGACAGCTCAAACCTACCGACGGAGGTCCAGGTGACAAGAGCCTAGAGCAGGGGGGGATATATATAGAGACTGAGGAGAAGAGAGAGAAGATAATAACAGACTAGTTCTGAGAACGAGGGTGCTGGGGGACTGACATAGGAGTTAGGGTTAAGGTCAGGGTTAAGTCTTTACCCTGACAACAATTACACACAACCTTAGCTGAATAGTCAGTGGGGTCAAATATGTTGCTACAGTATGAAGATTGTGGTGAAAACACTTATAGTCATTGGACAGGACAACCAATCTATCCAATTTACATATAACTTTAGTCAGCAACTTCAAGCGACCAGTAGACGGGTGATGTCATTCACATCTGGCCACGCCCACCGGGAGGTCGACCCAATCATTGAGAAGGTGAATCGCCATTCAAAATCATTCCTCACTGCGGAAGGGGCATCTGGGATTTAGGGATGAGAGGAGAGGGGAGGGGGAGGAGGTGGAGGACAGAGTGAGAGAGACAGCCAAACTGTCCAAGACAGCGCAGGCTTTTGCATCCTCTTCCTCCCCGCAGTTAGAAATATGTTTGTAGAAATATGGAGCTCAATGTCACAGCATTGATTTAGCGTCTGTCTCCTGCCCTGACAGGTGACAGCAGTGATTTATGTCTGCTGGTGACTACTGTGTGTCGAAAAATATGAAAACTTAGCACTCCTCTTGCCATTCAATATTGTCCAGTAGCAACTCCATCAGCCTCGGCTACACAGCCTATACACACACACACACACACACACACACACACACACACACACACACACACACACACACACACACACACACACACACACACACAAAAACACAAACACACACACACACACACACACACACACACACACACACACACACTCTTGCTCAGATAGTAACACACACAGTAACGACCCCCAGCGCAAAAATAAGCTATTACTCTTTCCTTTCATAGACACATTTCCCTATCTGTCAGACAAAATATTTCCCTCTTTCTGTCAGACAAAATATTTCCCTCTTTCTGTCAGACAAAATATTTCCCTCTTTCTGTCAGACAAAATATTTCCCTCTCTTTCTGTCAGAAAAATATTTCCCTCTTTCAGTCAGAAAAATATTTCCCTCTTTCTGTCAGAAAAATATTTCCCTCTTTCTGTCAGAAAAATATTTCCCTCTTTCAGTCAGACAAAATATTTCTCTCTCTTTCAGTCAGACAAAATATTTCTCTCTCTTTCAGTCAGACAAAATATTTCTCTCTCTTTCAGTCAGACAAAATATTTCTCTCTCTTTCAATCAGACAAAATATTTCTCTCTCTTTCAATCAGACAAAATATTTCTCTCTCTTTCAATCAGACAAAATATTTCTCTCTCTTTCAGTCAGACAAAATATTTCCCTCTTTCAATCAGACAAAATATTTCTCTCTCTTTCACTCAGACAAAATATTTCTCTCTCTTTCAATCAGACAAAATATTTCTCTCTCTTTCAATCAGACAAAATATTTCTCTCTCTTTCAATCAGACAAAATATTTCCCTCTTTCAATCAGACAAAATATTTCCCTCTTTCAGTCAGACAAAATATTTCTCTCTCTTTCAATCAGACAAAATATTTCTCTCTCTTTCAATCAGAAAAATATTTCCCAGCCATTATACGTCATGCCCATTAATCTGTCAAGCATGAATTCCACGAAGACACCTATCCGTTTTCCTGATAGTTTAAAACTGTTAACCTTCATTTTGTGGCAAAAATCGATTTGTCAGTAGACAGCTTGTAAGTCCCAGCGATGGCATATTGGCTGTCATGTAGAGTGTGATTTATAATGGTCGTCCTGTCAAGGCTTGATAATATGGACTTCAAACAGGAAAGAGTGATGTCACAAAGGGATACCCCCCTAAGTGTAGGGCCTATCATATCATAGTATCATAGTATCCATCTAGGCTACTTGTTGTGTGTGTTTGAAAGTCAATGTGTGGTCATATGTGTGAGGGGGTGGATTGAATGCCAATGATGGAATATTGGTTCAGAATGGCATGGTCACTGATGCTCTACAAGTGGCTCGTGCCGACCATCTTTGAGCCATCCCAGACGTCCTGTATAGATCTGAGACAAAATGGGCTGTCACCGAAGCTCATTTAATTTGAGCGGGTCAGAGACACCACCGACCATCTTTGAGCCATCCCAGACGTCCTGATATTTTTAAACGTGTTTGATTTTATCGGCACAAAATGTGCAATGATCTTGTAGTGTGAGATGTGCAGTGAAACGTTTTGAGAGCAGTGATCAGCCATAGCCAATGAGAGCTCGCCAGAAGAGAAGCCAGTGAGATGATGACGTTGTATCGCATCACCCGGGATGTGTAGACTGTCGAGGAGGAAACACGACTACTACTAGCAGCTCTGAAATTCGCAAGAAATGTTATTCAATTCTAAATGTATTGGCTAAATGTTTCTACTCTGTATGGCAAGTGTGCATGTTAGACTGAAAACGTTTATGACGCTGCTTTGAAGCCACAGCTCGTTCTAGCTACGAATCTAAATCATGTCATCAAATCACTGTTGTCACAAGACAGCAAGGCATCAAGAATCCTCAGGAACAAGTGAAGAATCTTGGAGTATGTGACTCACCGTCTGTGACAGATCACCACTACGTTAGCAAGGCAGTTGTTTCATGTGAAAGGCTCAGCGATGTTAGGATTTTGAAAGTCGTGTTGTGTGCGCGCCCGGCGTAGCAGTCACACACTGGCTGATTGGAGTGACCACTGACTGTGTTGCTCAGTTGGTAGAGCATAGTGCTTGCAATGTCAAGGTCATGGGTTCAATTCCAGCAGGGGCCACCCGTATGAAAATGTATACACAGTCGCTCTGGATAAAGATATGTTTGAAATTTTAACACGCTGAAAGCCACATGTTTTCCTCACCACTAGCACCTGTGTCTGTACGTAAAGCCATGTAGCTGCAGCAGCCTGATAAATTGATATACAATTAGACTATCATTTTTTTTCTCTCTCCCCCAAAAAATGATATTACTCCTGTCTGAAGACATGAATAAAATAATTCTAAACACGACATCAGAAAGCACAATTTAGCTAGAGAGGATCAATAGCTTTAAAAATAAAAAAAATAGTTGTGGATTAAGTTTTATCACATGCACTTACAGTTGGGATGGTCACACATTGGGGCAGCACATTGTTCCTAATATAGAACAGCTTGTTGTATTGTGGCCAAATATATAATCCATAGGAGGGATTTTGGAACCTCTAACCCTGTCACTGTGACTGTTAAACTCATGGGTACACCAGCAATGACTGCCTGACTTGAACGGGGACTGCCATCTATGGATTATATTTCTATGGATGCCTGACTTGAACGGGGACTGCCATCTATGGATTATATTTCTATGGCTGCCTGACTTGAACGGGGACTGCCATCTATGGATTATATTTCTATGGTTGGTTGCGGCTGTCAGTTTGCCTTTCACAAATTTCTAAATACAATCATGAGAATAGAATATGCCTACTGCTGAAAAGAGAAGACTATACTGTCTTGTTTTTTTTTATCAACAACTTTTGAGTGATTCTGAGCAAACAGTATGATATTAATATAACAAAAATGAATATCAAGGCAAAAGGTGGCTACTTTAAAGAATCTCAACTATAAAATATATGTTGATTTGTTTAACAGTTCTTTCGTTACTAAATCATTCCATATGTGTTTATTTTGTAGTTTTGATGTCTTCACTATTATTCTACAATGTAGAAAATAGTAAAAATAAAGAAAAACCCTGGAATGAGTAGGTGTGTTTTGACTGGTACTGTATAAATATATACAAAGGAAGAGACGCCAGTTTAGGCCTAGCCCCAGAGAGAAATAGAGATATGCTTGCATCATGCTATGATACCAACATGCATGTTCTTATCCTTGTCAGCTAGGCAATTGCGTCTGCTATTTTTTCAAATCCGAATATTTAAAGAACTGGTTTATATTAATAAATAGGCCTACAATAATAACAATGATATAAAATAATAATAATTTAAAAAATGATTTCTCATGGGCCATAGTGAACCTAAAACACCAACAACGGCTTCTCATGGTCCACAGTGAACCTAAAATACCAACAACAGCTTCTCATGGTCCACAGTGAAGCTATAATACCAACACCAGCTTCTCATGGTCCACAGTGAAGCCATAATACCAACACCAGCTTCTCATGGTCCACAGTGAAGCTATAATACCAACACCAGCTTCTCATGGTCCACAGTGAACCTAAAATACCAACACCAGCTTCTCATGGTCCACAGTGAAGCTATAATACCAACACCAGCTTCTCATGGTCCACAATGAAGCTAAAATACCAACACCAGCTTCTCATGGTCCACAATGAAGCCATAATACCAACACCAGCTTCTCATGGTCCACAGTGAAGCTAAAATACCAACACCAGCTTCTCATGGTTCATAGTTTAGCTAAAAGATCAACACCAGCTTTTCATGGGCCATAGTGAAGCTATATGTTCTCTGAAAAACTTGGGATCCTATTTAATATGTGACACTGTAAATATATAATACACGGGTCCTTTTTCTGGTGATCAAAACTAATGTGTTGGGAGTGAGCCAGCGACCGGAGGGTTGTTGGCATCAATATGTCACCTACTACTGATGATCCCTTGAACAAGGAACTAAACCCCCTAAACTCCAGCATATTGGTGTGTGTATGTACCTGAGGGGTTGGATATAGCAGAAGACACATTTACTACGTCTCGTATCGACTAGTCGTACGAAGTATTCTTCTTCGCTTGGGAAACAAACTTGTTTGAGCTAGTTTAATTGTAATGTTCTCCATCGTTACACATGGTATTTCATGACATCAATCTTTCACGACAGTTTGGTTCTATCAAGTCAGTGAGAAATGTGAAAATGTTTCCTTTCCCTTGCACCAAAATGGTTACATGCCACTGTTCCTCAACACTGTATAAATCAATTAAAGTGCTGCTAAGTATATCTGGGAAAATACCCTAATCAATTATTCAGAGAAACGCTTTGATGCAATAAAGTGACATGAACACACTAGGACGTGTCATTTCATATGAATGATTCATTTGAAGTTTATTCCATTCCGATAAATGAAAAGTTTGGGTTTTCTGCTACTGTACTTAAATTGAACCACAGCAAAAACCTTCTAAACACCATGGGGCCAGTTTCCATCACAGATAAAGCCTAGACTCAATCCAAACTCTGCTCTGGTTCCTCTGCTATTCTCCAAAGGCCTCGCCAGTTCTGTTGACGGGAGCTCAGTGTGAAGTGGCGATGGCAGCGGACTCTGTCCGGCTCCAGGCTTGTTTTGAGTGTTGACCTTCTAAACACCATGGGGCCAGTTTCCATCACAGATAAAGCCTAGTCTCAAAAAAGCATATTCAATGGAGATTCTCCATTAAAAAATGTTTTTTTTGTTCAGGACTATTTCCCGGGCATAGATTAAGCCTATTTCTGGACTAAAAAGCAAACTCACTGGAGAATCTCCATAAAACGTTAGGCTTAATCTTTGTGCGGGAAACCAGCTCTAAAATAATAGGTTCCGATTTGATTTGGATTGCATAGTACAGTTTATGCCTTTATGCGATGTCTTTACATATACAACAAGAGCCAAATGCACAGGGGGGATGTCTAGAGTTAAATCCATAGTCTCTAGGAAGCTTCGGGGCAGACACTGATTAAGCCTTGTCCTGGACTAAAAAGCATGTTCAATGGAGAATTTCCATGTCTGGAAAACAGTTACCCTTTACTTCATTCATGGCCAATCTAAGAATGGCCTTCCTGTAAAAGTTACAATCCATTCTTAACCTCAGTAAAACAGGGTGGATTTTATTTTACTTTGCCTGCTAGTTTAAGAACGAGTACCGTGAAATTACAATGCTGCTCACACTGCTCTGTACCTGCCTTTAAAGCTAAGTGTGGTGCGATATATAACTATTGCAATAGTCTACAGTGGCTTCCTGTTCCTGCCTCCTTCCCTTCATCCGCAATGATCTGAGAAGATAGGTGAAGGCAATATGGCGGAGGCCCATCGAGGGATTCACTTCCACCTAACAGGGGCTATCAAATCAGTGGACGTGAAGAAAAGAAGACAAGGTTCTGGAAGTCATTCTAGAATATTAAGATCTACCTTCAGTCTCCTCTCCTGAAAGAATCCCTGAAGTAACCTACCAGTAACTGTGGCCGTGAAGAGGAGAGAGGGCAGGGTAGTGGAGGTGGGACAGGGACCTGAGCCCCGGCCAGCAACCAGCTGTTGGGTTCAGCGAGGGGCAGCTCTCTGTGCCTCTTAGTTCGTTAAGAACAAAACACAATGGAGAGTTATAAAACCCATTTAAACTAGAGGTTGAATGAAAACCAAGTCCAGTCACGAACCAGTACATGAGAATACAAAAGATAAGAAAGAGTGGGACCAGAGAGAGAGATAGAAAGAGGGGGGAGCAGCAATGGAGGGGGGGGATAAAGAGGGGAGAGAGAGAGATAGAAAGAGGGGGAGCAGCAATGGGGGATAAAGAGGGAAAGAGAGAGAGAGATAGAAAGAGGGGGAGCAGCAATGGGGGGGATAAAGAGGGAAAGAGAGAGAGAGATAGAAAGAGGGGGAGCAGCAATCGGGGGATAAAGCGGGAAAGAGAGAGAGAGATAGAAAGAGGGGGAGCAGCAATGGGGGGGGGATAAAGAGGGAAAGAGAGAGAGAGATAGAAAGAGGGGGAGCAGCAATGGTGGGGGATAAAGCGGGAAAGAGAGAGAGAGATAGAAAGAGGGGGAGCAGCAATGGGGGGAGATAAATAGGGAAAAGAGAGAGGGGAGGGGCAGCAGCAATGGGGGGGATAAAGAGGGAAAAGAGAGAGAGATAGAAAGAGGGGGAGCAGCAATGGGGGGATAAAGAGGGAAAAGAGAGAGAGATAGAAAGAGGGGGAGCAGCAATGGGGGGATAAAGCGGGAAAAGAGAGAGAGATAGAAAGAGGGGGAGCAGCAATGGGGGGGATAAAGAGGGAAAGAGAGAGAGAGATAGAAAGAGGGGGAGCAGCAATGGGGGGATAAAGAGGGAAAGAGAGAGAGAGATAGAAAGAGGGGGAGCAGCAATGGGGGGGATAAAGAGGGAAAGAGAGAGAGAGATAGAAAGAGGGGGAGCAGCAATGGGGGGGATAAAGAGGGAAAGAGAGAGAGAGATAGAAAGAGGGGGAGCAGCAATGGGGGGGATAAAGAGGGAAAGAGAGAGAGAGATAGAAAGAGGGGGAGCAGCAATAAAGAGGAAAGAGAGAGAGAGATAGAAAGGGGATAAAGAGGGAAAGAGAGAGAGATAGAAAGAGGGGGAGCAGCAATCGGGGGATAAAGAGGAAAGAGAGAGAGAGATAGAAAGAGGGGGAGCAGCAATGGGTGGGATAAAGAGGGAAAAGAGAGAGAGAGATCGAAAGATGGAGAGAGGCCACAGAAAGAAAACAAGTGAGAGAGAGGGAGAGGAAGGGAGGGAGAGAGAGGGAGAGGAAGGGAGGAAGATAGAGGCCATTCAGTAAGACTACCCCTCAGACACAGCATTCTTTTCTGCAGCCTGTCTCTCATCTCCTTCATCCTCTCTTACAGTAGGACATTGTGCAGGGGCCTCCCGTTGTGATTCACTTGGCTGTCCTCTGGCCTAATCCAAACAGCGAGACTCAATCCAAACTCTGCTCTGGTTCCTCTGCTATTCTCCAAAGGCCTCGCCAGTTCTGTTGACGGGAGCTCAGTGTGAAGTGGCGATGGCAGCGGACTCTGTCCGGCTCCAGGCTTGTTTTGAGTGGAGAGGGGTCAACTGGCAGAGTAGAGGTCAAATCCCCCACATCAAAGGGCTGTGGGTCACCAACCCAGCCCAAACAGCCCGGGCAAAAACAAACAAACAAACAAACTCACCACAGCCAAAGCAAGACGCCCTGAGTCCCCTCTGTGACCTTTTCAGTGTTAGGCTATACTACAGTCATACCTCATTTACAACTGATGTTGTACAACAGCTAACATTATAGCCTTTTTCAACTAAGAAAGAAGTAGAAGTAAAATTCATGATGTCACATACATGCAAGCACATACATGCAGACTCGAATACACAGACACACAGACCTACGGTACACAAGGAAACCCACACATACTGTAACGGTCTTCTTGTGGTGAAGTAGAAGCGGACCAAAAAGCAGCGTGATTATATTGATTCATGTTTAATAATTAAAAGGATAAACACGAACACTACAAAACAACAAACGTGGAAAACCAAAAACAGCCCTGTCTGGTGCAAAACACAGAGACAGGAACAATCACCCACAAACACACAGTGAAACCCAGGCTACCTAAATATGGTTCCCAATCAGAGACAATGACTAACACCTGCCTCTGATTGAGAACCATATCAGGCCAGACATAGAAATAGACAAACAAGACATCCAACATAGAATGCCCACTCAGATCACACCCTGACCAACCAAAACATAGAAACATGCAAAGCAAACTATGGTCAGGGTGTGACACATACTCGATTTCCCTTTCATGCCTTGTGAAGCTGAGCCATACACATACGTTTTATGTTCATACGGCTATGTTGTCTGTACAGACATTATAGCATCAGCACAGTCACATACCTGCATGCACACTCCCTTCAGACTGCATTCGGTACATAGCCGAGCTATACTATAGCAGCGGAGTGGTATTATCTCTGACACTCAACAAAAGGGAAGCGTGGCCTGTGAGGCATTGACCTAACCGACTTTTAGACAATAGCCTGTCTGGATGGTGACTGGCCTGTGAGGCAGTGACCTAACTGACTTTTAGACAATAGCCTGTCTGGATGGTATATCAATAGCTTGTCTGGATGATATATCAATAGCCTGTCTGGATGGTGTATCAATAGCCTGTCTGGATGGTGTATCAATAGCCTGTCTGGATGGTGTATCAATAGCTTGTCTGGATGGTGTATCAATAGCCTGTCTGGATGGTGTATCAATAGCCTGTCTGGATGGTGTATCAATAGCCTGTCTGGATGGTTTATCAATTGCCTGTCTGAAAAAAAATGGATTTTATTTGGTTTGTATTTTTTATTTTATGCACTTTTGAGATTATTCTGTATAATGAAAAATGCTTTACAAATGTACTAAATTATTATTATTATTATTAATATTATTATTATTAGTATTATACCACCACAGACATAATCACAGAGGAGGGCCCATCCCTCCTGGAACAAATCTGACACAATTTGGAGCACAAACAGAGGACCACTAACCATCTGTCTTCAAATAATGGCTAAAATAATAAATCAAGTCCTAGTTAGAGCCATAAGAGTGATATGCTGTTTAACTCACACATTTATCAGAGCGAAAAAGCTTTAGAAACATGACAAGACATTGGATAGTGGAAAAGAATTTCACTGCATGACCTTTCTAGCAATGGGAGGAGCAGGGAGGGCAGATAGTAGATAACAGTAGAAGTATATTTCCTGTAGATATGGGAGAGTGAGAGAGTTGACAGGGTGGCTGTATCATATTCTTGAAATGTCACCGTTAAAAACCGACAGGCCCAGTTGGTAAAGAAGTCATGCATCTGCTGGTGTAGCCAACTGCATCGCGATACTGGTTCTCACTCCTTATGCAGTATTAAACTTAGAGCTACAGTGCTTTCTGAAACAAAACCATCCATATTTTTTTACAAATTAAATTTAACCTTCATTTAACTAGGCAAGTCAATTAAGAACAAATTCTTATTTACAATGACAGCCTAGCCTGGCCAAACTTGGATGACGCTGAGAAAATTGTGCACTGCCCTATGGTACTCAGATTTGAACCAGGGTGTCTGTAGTGATGCCTCAAGCACAGTGCCTAAGACCCTTGCGCCACTCGGGAGCCCATATGTAAAGAAGAGATGTACATCTCCACTGTACAGACAAGTCAATATCTGAGAGCTAGACAGTACCACACTATGAACGATTAAATGCATAGCTGGAAGCCTAGAACTCTCAAGAAGCATCGGTACCAATCTGTTGGTGCTATCATTCCACCCTTTGCCATTCGTTATGCCAATGTTTGTAGTGGCATGATGATACACACAGACTGGTACCAGGCTAATAGAACCCTAGAACTATCAACACATATTTGCAACAATGAAAAAACCTTCTCACCGCGGGCAACAAATAGAAGCATACTGTACAGAACAGCATACAGAGTGCTATCATGGCTAAATATCCTGCTGTATCATGTTGTTTACAGCAGCTCATACAACATAAGCTCCTTTTCAGATGGGGCGTTAGTGTTATCAGGCTTATTCTTTCGGCTTGCATCACCACCAGTTCTATTTCGCCTAATCTCTAAATCCAATCTGGGTGTGATACCAATCTGATGGGGATAGACTTTGCAGCGGATTCGTGCGAATAGGATCATTCGTTTCAGCCTTTCCTCCAATAATACGCAAACTCATGCCTTAAGGCCAAGGGGTTACATTACCTCTCTTTCCTCTAAGGAATACTACACAGAGATAGAACAAGGAGTCAGATGGTTCACTGGACGTAAAAAATCTGTAGCATCCGGTTGAAATGTCCAAATATGGTAAGGAGAGGAAGCCCAGTGGCTGACAAGTGGGAGAGTATAGAGCCAGATGGAACTGGGCTGACATTCTGCTGATTTTCTCATCGAAAAGCTCAATCTCAATACGCTTTTCTGTTCCCGAATGTATAATCTGTTACGAACAGAGTGCAGTATGTTTTGTAAGATGTGACCCTTTGCCAAAGTTTTTTAAAAATGGCGTTGTTTAGAAGTAGTGCAAGGGACAATTGAGTTACTGGACACACGCACTTCACAGAGAAGGCGTTCCCCAATGGAAATATGCAAATACATTGGAGAACGCGCCAATAGGATCTCACTAGCTCCTGCTTGGCTCTGCCCACCTCCTTGCTTGTTCTGCCCACTATGCCTCATTTGCTCCCATTGAAAACAAGGTAACCCTTACTTGACACCCAGCGTCATAACACGTTATGACTCAGTCATAACAAAGGCATAATATGTCATAACAGATGACGTAACTTGTAATAACCTGTTATAATATGGTCATAACATTCCTGACATATATTTAAACCTGTTGTGACATACATTGTGTTATTTTGTGGCTGGTTATTATGAAGCCTGCATAAGAGTGTCAAAACCCACTAAACCACACAAGGTAAAACATTCCATCACACCATAGCCTACATGTCAACAGTATGTTCATGTTATAAACATTTTGGGGAAATTGACCTTATTAAATTTCTCATTATAATTGCGCACACATTGCTGTCAGACGTGCACCTATCCCAAAGCTCTGCTGTTGATGTCTGGGATGAATGCAGGAGCAGATTTTTAGGAAAATGACAAGACACCCTCTTTTTGACTGATGGCTGACATAAGGGCATGTACGTGGTACTGTAGGCCTATCTGCCCTATATGATTTTGATGGTTATAATGCTTCTTGACAGTGTCATAAACCCTATTTTCTTAGTCCACGTAAAGTGACACAGGATGGTCATAATGCTTCTTGACAGTTCACGAATAAATGTGGGTTTCGATACTCTTATGTAGGTGTCATAACCAGCCATAAAATAACACAATATATGTCACAACAGGTGTAAATATGTGGGTCGTGACAGTGTTATAACCATACGGTGACAGGTTATGACAAGTTGTGTCAGCTGTCATGACATATTATGACAACCTTATGACGTGTCATAAAGTCTTAGTGACAATCGTGTCAAGTACAGTGTTACCGAAAACGACACAGAAGAACCATCTTGGGCTAGTTATAAATAACTTTGACTGTCACGTACAGAGGTAAAATGCCATGAAGATATATTTTGCAGAATATGTTTCAAAATGTATCATGACAGTTTTTTTTTGCTCTGTACACTTTCTTGGGATTGTATTAACAGTGGACAAATTCATAAAAAATACTAGTGAACTAACCATTTAACTGAGCTTGGACACCAACCTCAGCAATGGCATACCTCACATGTACTTTTGGATTCTCTATGAGAATGCACTCTCAAGCAGAAACATCACAGCAAGAGCTCCACTCAACTTAAAGGACAGACAGGTCTGGTAGGAGATGGGTGAAGATCTCTGGGTAGAAGAGCCACCACTTGGCTTTCAAGGCACTCGCTAATATCGCTTTAAAAAGCCCTCCCATGTCCACTTCTCCCTCGTCTTGTCTCCCGCTCTCTCCAAGCATGGCCCCAACTCATATTCACTTCAGCGCATAATTATGTTCTGGTGTAGCTATTTATAGCCACTCACATACATTCTGGCTTACCCTCGCAAGCCCCTCTTGGAGTATCCATCCGGAGGAGAGGAGTGAAAAGTTTAAGAGACTAAAAAGGCGTAGATGGAGAGCAGCCATACGGTGTTTTTCCCCACTGGTGGCTTTGACGATAGCGATTGTCTCCCGTTGGGGAAAATAAGCAGATTAATTCACCCTGGGACAATGAGCAATGCCCTGGTAACCATCTGCATTCAACATTGTTGGCATCGGGTAAGAGCAGAGAGAGAAGAGAGGAAGCATAAAATGAAAGGGAGGAAGAGGGATATAGGGAGAGAGAGAGAAAGCATAAAAGAAAAAGAAAAACAAGAAAAAATCTCCTCAGAAACAGTCAAGAAGACTCACATGTTGTGTTTTTCTGTTGAGTTAGCGACTTCCTTTCACTTTGCTGAGCATCAGACATGAGTTTCCTTCCAGCCAGTGAAGTGATGGTAGACCCTAGTGATGGTAGACCCTAGTGATGGTAGACCCTAGTGATGGTAGACCCTAGATGTTTCCAGAGATGTTAGATGTTTCAGAGCCAGTGAAGTGATGGTAGACCCTAGATGTTTCCAGAGCCAGTGTAGACCCTAGATGTTTCCAGAGCCCTAGACCCTAGATGTTTCCAGAGCCAGTGAAGTGACGGTAGGCCCTAGATGTTTCCAGAGCCAGTGAAGTGACGGGTAGGCCCTAGTGACGGTAGGGTAGTCCCTAGTGACGGTAGGCCCTAGTGACGGTAGGCCCTAGTGACGGTAGGCCCTAGATGTTTCCAGAGCCAGAGCCAGTCCAGAGCCAAATGATGGTAGGCCCAGAGCCAGTGAAGTGACGGTAGTCCCTAGTGACGGTAGGCCCTAGTGACGGTAGGCCCTAGTGACGGTAGGCCCTAGTGACGGTAGGCCCTAGTGACGGTAGGCCCTAGTGACGGTAGGCCCTAGTGACAGTAGGCCCTAGTGACGGTAGGCCCTAGATGTTTCCAGAGCCAGTGAAGTGACAGTAGTCCCTAGTGACGGTAGGCCCTAGTGACGGTAGGCCCTAGTGACGGTAGGCCCTAGTGACGGTAGGCCCTAGTGACAGTAGGCCCTAGTGACGGTAGACCCTAGATGTTTCCAGAGCCAGTGAAGTGATGGTAGACCCTAGATGTTTCCAGAGCCAGTGAAGTGATGGTAGACCCTAGATGTTTCCAGAGCCAGTGAAGTGATGGTAGACCCTAGATGTTTCCAGAGCCAGTGAAGTGATGGTAGACCCTAGATGTTTCCAGAGCCAGTGAAGTGACGGTAGTCCCTAGTGACGGTAGGCCCTAGTGACGGTAGGCCCTAGTGACGGTAGGCCCTAGTGACGGTAGGCCCTAGTGACAGTAGGCCCTAGTGACGGTAGGCCCTAGATGTTTCCAGAGCCAGTGAAGTGACAGTAGTCCCTAGTGACGGTAGGCCCTAGATAGGCCCTTTAGGCCCAGAGTAGGCCCTAGTGACAGTAGGCCCTAGTGACGGTAGGCCCTAGATGTTTCCAGAGCCAGTGAAGTGACGGTAGGCCCTAGATGTTTCCAGAGCCAGTGAAGTGATGGTAGACCCTAGATGTTTCCAGAGCCAGTGAGGTAGTAGTGACGGTAGGCCCTAGTGACGGTAGGCCCTAGTGACGGTAGGCCCTAGTGACGGTAGGCCCTAGTGACAGTAGGCCCTAGTGACGGTAGGCCCTAGATGTTTCCAGAGCCAGTGACAAGTGATGGTATGTAGGCCCTAGTGACGGTAGGCCCTAGTGACAGTAGGCCCTAGATAGTTTCCAGAGCCAGATGTTTCCAAAGTGATGGTAGTCCCTAGTGACGGTAGGCCCTAGTGACGGTAGGCCCTAGATGTTTCAGAGCCAGTGAAGTGACAGTAGTCCCTAGTGACGGTAGGCCCTAGCGACGGTAGGCCCTAGTGACGGTAGGCCCTAGTGACGGTAGGCCCTAGTGACAGTAGGCCCTAGTGACGGTAGGCAGAGCCAGTGAAGTGACAGTAGGCCCTAGATGTTTCAGAGCCAGTGAAGTGATGGTAGGCCCTAGTGACGGTACGACCTAATGACGGTAGGCCCTAGATGTTTCCAGAGCCAGTGAAGTGAGGCCCTAGATGTTTCCAGAGCCAGTGAAGTGACGGTAGTCCCTAGTGATGGTAGGCCCTAGATGTTTTCAGAGCCAGTGAAGTGATGGTAGGCCCTAGTGACGGTCGATCTAATGACGGTAGGCCCTAGTGACGGTAGGCCCTAGATGTTTCCAGAGCCAGTGAAGTGAATGTAGGCCCTAGTGACGGTAGGCCCTAGTGACAGTAGGCCCTAGATGTTTCCAGAGCCAGTGAAATGATGGTAGTCCCTAATGACGGTAGGCCCTAGTGACGGTAGGCCCTAGATGTTTCCAGAGCCAGTGAAATGATGGTAGGCCCTAGTGACGGTAGGCCCTAGATGTTTCAGAGCCAGTGAAATGATGGTAGTCCCTAATTACGGTAGGCCCTAGTGACGGTAGGCCCTAGTGACGGTACGACCTAATGACAGTAGGCCCTAGTGACGGTAGGCCCTAGTGACAGTAGGCCCTAGATGTTTTCAGAGCCAGTGAAGTGATGGTAGGCCCTAGTGAGGCGACCTAATGACGGTAGGCCCTAGTGACGGTAGGCCCTAGATGTTTCCAGAGCCAGTGAAATGACAGTAGGCCCAAGTGACGGTAGGCCCTAGATGTTTCCAGAGCCAGTGAAATGACAGTAGGCCCTAGTGACTGTAGGCCCTAGTGACGGTAGGCCCTAGATGTTTCCAGAGCCAGTGAAATGACGGTAGGCCCTAGTGACGGTAGACCCTAGTGACGGTAGGCCCTAGATGCTTCCAGAGCCAGTGAAGTGACGTAGTCCCTAGTGACGGTACGACCTAATGACGTTAGGCCCTAGATGCTTCCAGATCAAATCAAAATGGACTAAAATTGTATTTGTCACTTGCCTTCAACAGCTTTAGAATAACAGTGAAATGCTTAATTAAGGGCCCTTCCCAACAATGCAGAAAAATAAATAAATAGAGAAATAATAGAAAAGTAATAACAATGAGTAACGATAGCATGGCTATATACAGAAGCAGATAGAAAAGTCTATGACTTGGGTGGCTGGAGTCTTTGACCCTTTTAAGGACATTCCTCTGACACCGCCTGGTATAGAGGTCCTGGAAGGCAGGGAGCTTGGCCCCAGTGATGTACTGGGCCTTACACACTACCCTCTATAGTGCCTTTTGTCAGATGCCAAGCAGTGGTGCAGCCAGTCAAGATGTGCTTAATGGTGCAGCTGTAGATATTTTTGAGGATCTAAGGGGCCATGCCAAATCTTTTCAGTCTCCTGAGGGGGAAGAGGCATTTGTCATTCCCTCTTCACGACAGTGTGGATTGCAATTGAGATTGTGTCATCTGTGGATCTGTTGGGGTGGTATGTGAATTGGTGTAGGTAGAGGGTGTCTGGGATGATGGTGTCAATGTGAGCCATGACCAGCCTTTCAAACCATTTAATGGCTACAGATATGAGTGCTACAGGGCAATAGTCATTTGGACAGGTCACCTTGGCATCCTTGGGCACAGGGACTATGGCGGTCTGCTTGAAAAATGTAGGTATTACAGACTGGGTCAGGGAGACGTTGAAAATGTTAGTGAAGACACTTGCTAGCTGGTCAACGCATGCTCTGAGTATATGTCCAGGTAATTCGTCTGGCCCTGCGGCCTTGTGAATGTGAACCTGTTTAAAAGTCTTACTCACTTCGGCTACGGAGAGAGTGATCACACAGTCATCCGGAACAGCTGGTGCGCTCATGCATGGTTCAGTGTTGCTTGCCTCGAAGCGTGCATAAAAGGCATTTTGCTCGTCAAACTTTGCAAGATTGAGTCTGTGATTTTGTTGTGGGCAGAACTAGAGCACAACGGAGTAGAATTCTATTGGGTGGTTAGCCGATGAACGGTCTTTCAATCACCCGCGAGGTGCATGTGTACATGTGTTGATATTCTTTGCTAGTTAGCGAGTTATTAGCCAAGTTATAGATAAGTAGAAGTCAGAAATGGGTGTTACTGCTTCCTACAAGAGTACAAAACATGTAGGCTACATTTCAAGCTGTCTTTGAAGAGCCAGTTAGGTAAAAAGCTTGTCTTAATTAAAGGGGCAGTGTTGTATTTTGAGACAGGCTTGAATATGCAAATAAGCCAATAGGCAGAGGGGTAGCCTACAGTGTCTAATTCTCTGTATGTTAATAACAATACATGTTATTTTGTAAAGTGGTTTCTTGCATCATACAACACAATGCAATTTACATTCACCTACTTGGCATATGGTGTTACAGACCAAGTAAAAAATCATGAATTAATGTCAAGCCCTTCATGAAGTAAAAACGTTTTTAAAAGTCTCATGCAATTTAGGCCTACAATGAACACCACATATAGACTATATGACGGTAGGCCCTAGTGACGGTAGAACCCAGTGACGGTAGGCCCTAGTGACGGGAGGAAATAGAACCCAGTGATGGTAAGTTAATGTCAAGGCCCTAGTGATGGTAGGCCCATAGGACCCAGTGACGGTAAAAACGGTGGGCCCTAGTTTTGATGGTAAAGTCGTTAGGACCCAGCAAGTGACTGTAGGCCCCTAGAACCCAGTGACGGTAGGCCCTAGTGACGGTAGGACCTAGTGACGGTAGGACAGTGACGGTAAAACCCAGTGACGGTAGGCCCTAGTGACGGTAGGCCCTAGTGATGGTAGGCCCTAGTGACTGTAGGCCCTAGTGACGGTAAGCCCTAGTGACTGTAGGCCCTAGTGACTGTAGGCCCTAGTGACGGTAGGACCTAGTGACTGTAGGACCTAGTGACTGTAGGACCTAGTGACAGTAGGCCCTAGTGACGGTAGGCCCTAGTGACGGTGGGACCTAGTGAGTGTGGGCCCTAGTGACTGCGGGACCTAGTGACGGTAGGACCCAGTGACGGTAGAACCCAGTGACGGTAGGGCCTAGTGACGGTAGGACCTAGTGACGGTAGGACCTAGTGACGGTAGAACCCAGTGACGGTAGGACCCAGTGACGGTAGAACCCAGTGACGGTAGGCCCTAGTGACGGTAAGTGACGGTGTGACGGTAAAGCCCTAGTGAAGGTAGGACCCAGTGATGGTAGAACCCAGTGACGGTAGGCCCTAGTGACTGTAGGCCCTAGTGACGGTAGGCCCTAGTGACTGTAGGCCCTAGTGACGGTAAGCCCTAGTGACTGTAGGCCCTAGTGACTGTAGGCCCTAGTGACGGTAGGCCCTAGTGACTGTAGGCCCTAGTGACGGTAAGCCCTAGTGACTGTAGGCCCTAGTGACTGTAGGCCCTAGTGACGGTAGGACCTAGTGACTGTAGGACCTAGTGACTGTAGGACCTAGTGACAGTAGGCCCTAGTGACGGTAGGCCCTAGTGACGGTGGGACCTAGTGACTGTGGGACCTAGTGGTGGTAGGACCTAGTGACGGTAGGACCTAGTGGCGGTAGGCCCTAGTGAGGGTAGGCCCTAGATCCAGCAACTGTTGTTGTCAGCACCTTTCTTATTGTCCTTTCCCGAAGAACATTTCCTCACCAATGGTTAAGGTTAGGATGGGGGGATAGGAAGCTGGTCCTAGATCAGCGGGGAAACTTCACCCCAGAGCACAGTGTACAGACCCAGTCCTTTAGAGACTATCTAATTATGTAACAAAACAAGTACATACTACTTCCATGTTAAATATCCAAGTCCAATGAAGAACAATCAGGACTGTATTTCAAGCTCCACAATTTCCACCTGTATAATTCACCCTTGGTTCTATAATAATGACCAGTATTTCTACGTCGTGAATCTAGAGAGTGTTAAATTAGGGGATCTGAAATGCCAGTGCAGGAAAGAGAGTCGGTTTCATTCTCATCCTCTAACTGCTGTGTGTTAAATACATATATCCACACAGCAGAAATGGGGTCCTAAGTGTTTTAAATTTCCGGGTGCCATCAAAAGGCATTTAGAGTGTACCAATGTGAAGCTATGTAAAAGGGCAAAGATTATATTAATTAAATAGATTTAGTGATTTCTTTGTCTGAGGAGGGGTTGAAATTGCCTTCTAACCTTCTATTGGTCATCCATTCGAAATAACCTTTTATTTGTCATCCATTAGAAATAACCTTCTATTGGTCATCCATTAGAAATAACCTTCTACTGGTCATCCATTAGAAATAACCTTCTACTGGTCATCCATTAGAAATAACCTTTTATTTGTCATCCATTAGAAATAACCTTCTATTGGGCATCCATTAGAAATAACCTTCTATTGGGCATCCATTAGAAATAACCGTTTATTGGTCATCCATTAGAAATAACCTTCTATTGGTCATCCATTCGAAATAACCTTCTATTGGTCATCCATTAGAAATAACCTTCTATTGGTCATCCATTAGAAATAACCTTTTACTAGTCATCCATTAGAAATAACCTTTTACTAGTCATCCATTAGAAATAACCTTCTATTGGTCATCCATTAGAAATAAATGTTTATTTGTCATCCATTAGAAATAACCTTCTATTGATCATCCATTAGAAATAACCTTTTACTAGTCATCCATTAGAAATAACCTTCTATTGATCATCCATTAGAAATAACCATTTACTAGTCATCCATTAGAAATAACCTTTTATTGGTCATCCATTAGAAATAACCTTTTATTGGTCATCCATTAGAAATAACCTTTTATTGGTCATCCATTAGAAATAACCTTTTATTGGTCATCCATTAGAAATAACCTTTTATTGGTCATCCATTAGAAATAACCATTTACTAGTCATCCATTAGAAATAACCTTTTATTGGTCATCCATTAGAAATAACCTTTTATTGGTCATCCATTAGAAATAACCTTTTATTGGTCATCCATTAGAAATAACCTTTTATTGGTCATCCATTAGAAATAACCTTTTATTGGTCATCCATTAGAAAGCAGGTAAATAAAGATCCCTCGATTTTGTTCATTTGCATCTGAGGTTAATAACAGATGCTGTGTTGGCGCTCCCATCTATTTTGTGTTTGAATTCAAATCACCAAGTGGTTTCGTTAGAACGACTAGCTATTTAGATTCCTTTATCATTCTAATCCTTGCAGACAGAATTTGTCATTAGTTTGTTAAATAGAAGAATACAAAGCAGTAGAGTATGGTTTAAATTGTACAACTCAACATGGTGCAGGTCATAGAGGAATGTATGATGACATTCTCCCTTCTAGATTGTCTTTGTGTGTTTTGTTCACAGTGATGAGCTTTACTATGAGCTGTACTAGCATGTCCCAAAGAAGTGAAAACGCATACAGGCTACAAGGCTGTTTCTCTCATCGAGTTGACTATTCTAAATGTAATGCTGTTGATCTCAGGAGGGTCTAACTGTTACACATGTCTGGTTCCTCTCTAAGTTACTTCCTAGGTTACTTCATTTGGGCCTGATTCCTCTCTAGGTTACTTCCTAGGTTCCTTCATTTGGGTCTGGTTCCTCTCTAGGTTACTTCCTAGGTTCCTTCATTTGGGTCTGGTTCCTCTCTAAGTTACTTCCTAGGTTACTTCATTTGGGCCTGATTCCTCTCTAGGTTACTTCCTAGGTTTCCTCATTTGGGCCTGGTTCCTCTCTAGGTTTCTTCCTGGGTTCCTGCCTCAGGCCACCCCTCTGAGCATGGTTCCTCTTTAGGTTCCTGCCTTTTAGAGAGTTTTCCCTAGGCACTGTGCTTTGCTCTTAACTTCTGGCTCTTTAGGATTTAGGTGAGTACTGTAAAGCACTTTGTAAAAAAACAACTTGGGATGTAAAAAGGTCTTTATAAATTGCATTGAATTGATTGCTTTGATTACTTGTACTCCTCTCTATGTAGTGTAATTCTGCGAATCCTGTTAAGGCCATACTAAGTCCCAATTATCTTCTCGACACTCTTTATTGCCTACATTAGGTGAAGTAGGGATCTCTGCAGAACGAGCTGGCGGGATCTCTGTTCCCACCCCAGAACTAGCTGCGCTCAGCGTTTTGTCAGGCCCAATCATCTCCACACTGGCAATCATTTTAATTGGATCCATCCACGACTCCTACATGTCATGCCTTTAATTTTCCTTCCAAACCCCTGACATATCAGTAGCACTTCTACCCTTTCATCTCCGTTTTGAGTCCGTGTGCACGACTTCAAAAGTGCACAATTAATATTCCTTCTCTACTTTCCCTTTTGACTTCGCTCGGCTGTCAGAAAAACATGATTAAAGACAGACAGACTGGAACAGGGAAATGTGACTGATAAGGGTGAATCAATAGACCTATAGTCTCAAAAAGTGACTTGGCAACACAGTAACTTGGCAACAGAGTGACTTGGCAACACAGTGACTTGGCAACACAGTGACTAGGCAACACAGTGACTAGGCAACACAGTGACTTGGCAACACAGTGACTAGGCAACACAGTGACTTGGCAACACAGTGACTAGGCAACACAGTGACTTGGCAACACAGTGACTAGGCAACACAGTGACTAGGTAACACAGTGACTAGACAACACAGTGACTAGGGTCTGGTTTCAATGATGGACACATTTGGCAACTTCGACAAGAAAACAAAATTCTGGGGTGGGTCCTCTTCAGACAGACAACTCTCCCAACAAATCACGAGGCAGACATGCCAGACTATCACGATTCAAAACCTACGTTTGCAGGCAAAACCTTTGCAGTGTTTTTAGTGACGGTAGTTGCACTCATAACCTCTGTGTCCTCCATCTTGCTCGCTACTATTTAGTATTTTATTTCAGCGGATAAAGTAGTGACGTAAGCAGTGAGGTAGTTCCTTTGTGCCAAAAGAGTTCATCATTGAAACCAGACCCTAGTCAGTGTGTTAACTAGTCACTGTGTTGCCAAGGGTCGGGTTTTCGAGACTTTTGGGCATGGGATTCACATTTTGTTCCGAATAAGAACCTGTGCTGAATTAAAACCTGTGCTGAATTAAAACCGGTGCTGAATTAGAACCTGTGCTGAATTAGATCCAGTGCTCAATTAGATCCTGTGCTGAATTAGAACCTGTGCTGAATTAGAACCTGTGCTGAATTAGAACCTGTGCTGAATTAGAACCTGTGCTGAATTCAAACCTGTGCTGAATTAAAACCTGTGCTGAATTAGCTGAATTAGAACCTGTGCTGAATTAGATCCTGTGCTTAATTAGAACCTGTACTGAATTAGATCCTGTGCTGAATTAGATCCTGTACTGAATTAGATCCTGTACTGAATTAAAACCTGTGCTGAATTAGCTGAATTAGAACCTGTGCTGAATTAGCTGAATTAGAACCTGTGCTGAATTAGCTGAATTAGAACCTGTGCTGAATTCAAACCTGTGCTGAATTAGCTGAATTAGAACCTGTGCTGAATTAGAACCTGTGCTGAATTAGATCCTGTGCTGAATTAGATCCTGTGCTGAATTAGAACCTGTGCTGAATTAGCTGAATTAGAACCTGTGCTGAATTCAAACCTGTGCTGAATTAGCTGAATTAGAACCTGTGCTGAATTAGAACCTGTGCTGAATTAGATCCTGTGCTGAATTAGATCCTGTGCTGAATTAGATCCTGTGCTGAATTAGATCCTGTGCTGAATCGGTTTGGGCATGGGGGCATTGGGGGCATTGTCATGCTGAAACAGCAAAGGGCATTCCCTAAATTGTTGCCACAAAGTTGGAAGCACAGAATGGTCTAGAATGTCATTGTAGCATTAAGATGTCCCTGCACTGGAACTAAGGAGCCTAGCCTGAATCATTAAAAACAACCCCAGACCATTATTCCTCCTCCACCAAACTTTACAAAAGGCACTATGCGTTCTCCTGGCATCCGCCACACCCAGATTTGTCCATTGGACTGCCAGATGGTGAAAAGTGATTCATTACTCCAGAGAACACGTTTCCACTGTTCCGGAGTCCAATGGCTGCAAGCTTTACACTACTCCAGCCGACGCTTGGCATTGTGTATGGTGATCTTAGGCTTGTATGCAGCTGCTCAGCCATGGAAACTCATTTCATGAAGCTCCCAACGCACAGTTCTTGTGCTGATGTTGCTTCCAGGGGCAGTTTGGAACTCGATAGTGAGTCTTGCAACCAAAGAAAGATGATTATTACGCACTACTAAACGCGTCAGTGGTCCCATTCTGTGAGCTTGTGTGGCCTACCACTTTGAGGCTGAGCCGTTGTTGTTCCTAGACATTTCTACTTCACAATAACAGCACTTACAGTTGACCGGGCAGCTCAAGCGGGGCAGAAATATGATGAACTGACTTGTTAGAAAGTTGGCATCCTATGACGATGCCACGTTGAAAGTCACTAAGCTCTCCAGTAAGGCCATTCTACTGTCAATGTTTGTCTATGGAGATTGCATGGCGGTGTGCTTGATTTTATAAACCTGTCAGCAATGGGTGTGGCTGAAATAGCAGAATCCACTCATTTAAAAGTGTGTCCACATACAGGATATGCAGTCCATTCGTTCATTCCTTTGCGCTGAGAAATTGTTATGACGCATTAGCTCCATGACACTTTACACTAGCTGTAATTACCCACAATGCATTTATATGTCTAAATTACTAATCAGGGCTACGTGTCACACATGACACATGGTCAAGGGGGGGTCATCATTGGTATGGAGGGCTAAATAAAGGGTGTAAATAAGATGGCACAGATCTCAGACACTCTCAGACACTCTCTCTCGGACCCTCTCAGACACTCTTTAATCAGTTTAGCCTCATATCCCAAGTATACTTCTCTTAAATCGTTCACCTCCACCTCATTCAGAGGGATACAAGCACACGCACGCACACACACACACACACACACACACACACACACACACACACACACACACACACACACACACACACACACACACACACACACTGAAAGGATCACAGACACACACACACACATGCACACACACACAGAAAGGACACACACACACACACACACACACACACACACACACACACAGAAAGGACCACACACACACACACACACTGAAAGGATCACAGACACACACACGTACACACACACACACACACACACACACAAAGAAAAGACCACACACACACACACACACACACACACTGAAAGGATCAC
>NC_056432.1:8883644-9061144 GCF_018296145.1 Oncorhynchus tshawytscha
TAGATATGGAGCCACCCCAGATTTGGCCCCTGGGGGTGTGGCAGCCACTATATATTGTAAATTCCAGTCAATGTCTCTATACCAAGTTGAGAGTCTCATCTTTCAGATACATTTGGAACTAAGTTGAAAGCTCAAGTCTGATGTTACTGGTGGCCAAATCGCCTGTAAGGCATATCAGTGGTTATTTTAGATCGTACTGGTACATAAAATAAGCTCAATCGCAAATTGCTGAGCCTCTGAGTATCACAGAAACACAACACTTTAAATGAATAACAGCAACATGCCTATGACAAGTTGCTCTGGATTGATCGAAATAACTGTTAAAAACATGCAAAAACGTATATTTTTAAACATTGAATTTGGCCAAATATATGCTCATTGTCTCACAAAAGGTTATAAAAAGTAAATGTGTTAATGTTTGACAGGAAGCGTAATTTTGCCATCATTTCCAATTTGGGGTAAAAAAAAAAAAGACACCTTTAGTGCTTTTATAGAGAGGACTGTCTTCATGAATTTCAATGGACAATCTGAAACCACAACAAAGCAGTGAGACTGACACTTTTTAGGGGATAAACAATTGAGGCTAATATTGTAGTCCAATTCAACTATGTAGGCTATCTAATATTGTAGGCTAATTAAATTATGTAGACTATCTAATATTGTAGGCTAATTAAACTATGTAGGCGATCTAATATTGTAGGCTAATTAAACTATGTAGGCTATCTAATATTGTAGGCTAATTAAACTATGTAGGCTATCTAATATTGTACGCTAATTAAACTATGTAGGCTATCTAATATTGTACGCTAATTAAACTATGTAGGCTATCTAATATTGTAGGCTAATTCAACTATGTAGGCTATCTAATATTGTAGGCTAATTAAAATATGTAGGCTGTCTAATATTCTGTAGGCTAATTAAACTATGTAGGCTATCTAATGTTCTGTAGGCTAATTAAACTATGTAGGCTATCTAATATTGTAGGCTAATTAAACTATGTAGGCTATCTAAAATTGTAGGCTAATTGAACTATGTAGGCTATCTAATATTGTAGGCTAATTAAACTATGTAGGCTATCTAATGTTCTGTAGGCTAATTAAACTATGTAGGCTGTCTAATATTCTGTAGGCTAATTAAACTATGTAGGCTGTCTAATATTCTGTAGGCTATTTAAATTATGTTGACTAATATTCTGTAGGCTAATTAAACTATGTAGAATAATATTATGTAGGCTAATTAAACTATGTAGGCTATCTAATATTCTGTAGGCTATTTAAATTATGTTGACTAATATTCTGTAGGCTAATTCAATTATGTAGACTAATATTCTGAAGGCTAATTAAACTATGTAGGCTATCTAATATTCTGTAGGCTATTTAAATTATGTTGACTAATATTCTGTAGGCTAATTCAATTATGTAGACTAATATTCTGTAGGCTAATTCAATTATGTAGGCTAACTAATATTCTGTAGGCTAATTAAACTATGTAGGCTATCTAATATTCTGTAGGCTAATTAAACTATGTAGGCTATCTAATATTCTGTAGGCTAATTAAACTATGTAGGCTATCTAATATTCTGTAGGCTAATTAAACTATGTAGGCTATCTAATATTCTGTAGGCTAATTAAACTATGTAGGCTATCTAATATTCTGTAGGCTAATTAAACTATGTAGGCTATCTAATATTCTGTAGGCTAATTAAACTATGTAGGCTATCTAATATTCTGTAGGCTAATTAAACTATGTAGGCTATCTAATATTCTGTAGGCTAATTCAATTATGTAGGCTATCTAATATTCTGTAGGCTAATTAAACTATGTAGGCTATCTAATATTCTGTAGGCTAATTAAACTATGTAGGCTATCTAATATTCTGTAGGCTAATTAAACTATGTAGGCTATCTAATATTCTGTAGGCTAATTAAACTATGTAGGCTATCTAATATTCTGTAGGCTAATTAAACTATGTAGGCTATCTAATATTCTGTAGGCTAATTCAATTATGTTTTTTTTTGTTTTTTTCACCTTTATTTAACCAGGTAGGCCAGTTGAGAACACCTTTATTTAACCAGGTAGGCCAGTTGAGAACACCTTTATTTAACCAGGTAGGCCAGTTGAGAACACCTTTATTTAACCAGGTAGGCCAGTTGAGAACACCTTTATTTAACCAGGTAGGCCAGTTGAGAACACCTTTATTTAACCAGGTAGGCCAGTTGAGAACACCTTTATTTAACCAGGTAGGCTAGTTGAGAACAAGTTCTCATTTACAACTGCGACCTGGCCAAGATAAAGCATAGCAGTGTGAACAAAAACAACAGCACAGAGTTACACATAAACAAACGTACAGTCAATAACAATAGAACAATCTATATACAGTGGGTCTAAGGCTGGGATAAATTGATACATAGGCCATAGTAGGGAAGTAATTACAATTTAGCAAATTAACACCAGAGTGATAGATGTGCAGATGATGATGTGCATGTAGAAATACTGGTGTGCAAAAGAGCAAAAAAGTCAATAAAAACAATATGGGCATGAGGTAGGTAGTTGGATGGGCTATGTACAGCTGCAGCGATCAGTAAGCTGCTCAGATAGCTGTAGGCTATCTAATATTCTGTAGGCTATTTAAATGATGTAGGCTATTTAAATGATGTAGGCTACATAATATGCCATCAATGTAAATAACAATTTGTTCTTAACTGACTTGCCTAGTTAAATAAAGGTTACATTAAATAAATACAATATTATGCCCACACGAACTAATGGGGCATGGAGCTGGAAAAATGGAACCACTCTCAAATTCGGATATGGACCTATGGATGCAAGGCCTGACCATTCAGATCAAAATGATGTGTTTAACAAACAATGGAGAAATATATATATATATATATATATATACACTGATTATATTTTGGGTTCTGAGGCATGGGGTAAGACAGCCTTTAAAAGTTATATTCTTCAACGATCAATGGCTATAGACCAAATCTGAAGGCCTAACTGTAAAGTAGGCATCCTAAAACCATGTAAACAGGTTTCTACAGGATGTGTCCATTTATCCCAGCCTCAGACACTTGCATTGGGATACAGACCTACTGAGAGTTATGTAAGCTGAGACTACATCTCTACATGAGACACTCATTGTGACAGTGCAAGGGGTTTACACTGTCTATGGGGGTCAGGCACAGGAAATGACTCAAAGGTAAAGACACAGGTGTGCTGTGTAAACAAATGGGTTTTTATTAAGAAAAACACTCATTTAATCCTGGCTCTTCCAGAGCTCTACAGGGTCACAAAAATACATCTCCAAGAAAATGATCAGGTGGTTGAGGAACTCATTTCTATGTAGTCACCTACATTGAGATACTATTTGAGTCTCTATTCCACCTGAGACAGCCTTGTTTCTTTGATCCGATTTCAATTTCAATCTGTTCATTCCTTCCTGTTTCTCATCACCTTCCCATTTGATGTTAAATTCAGGTGGAATGTCATTTTGTATACATTTAATCAAGGAACTTGGAAGATTATATGAACGCTTACACGACTGGTTGTTTTAAGGTCTTCTGGGACCTTTTCAAGTATACACCTGTGTATACAGGCGCAGGCCTGCTCTCATGACACATAACATTCAAGTCAGCAATGTGAAAACATCCAAACATAGGCATCCTCAGAGCCCAGAGGCCCTAGAAAGTTAAAACACACCATTCTGTCCTCCAGGAGGAAGTCTAGTTGTCCAATGAGGTCCAAGCTGAGATGTTCCAGCAGACACAGACAGACGCTCCAGTCATCCACGCTCTCTGGACCTCCGAGTAAATTCAACCATAATGATCCAAAAATGTCCAGAGATTGTGGCCAATCTTCAAGTAGGTCATCCATTGCTTGTGTCCTGTTTGTTCATGTGGTCCATACTGCCAATGATGGTGTGTGGCAAAGTGCTCTCTCTCTCTCTCTCTCTCTCTCTCTCTCTCTCTCTCTCTCGCTCTCTGTCTCTCTCTGTTTCTCTCTCTCTCTCTGTCTGTCTCTCTCTGTCTCTCTCTCTCTCTCTCTCTCTCTCTGTCTGTTTCTCTCTCTCTCTGTCTCTCTCTCTGTCTCTCTCTCTCTCTATCTCTCTGTCTCTATTGCTCTCTCTCTCTGTATCTCTCTATCTCTCTCTCAGGAGCTTAGTGAAGCCATCTGTCTATATCCTGAATTTAACCCCCTTCCCCAGTAACACACACACAGGGCAAAGGAGCCTGTCAGACTACAAGGGATTAGTCCTTATATAGAAGAACCTCATTGGCCAGACTGGCACTGCCAGTAAGCATCTCTCACTTGTCTCCTAATCAATTTGTGAGGTGTAAACATCCTTTGATGACGGTGGAGAACCATCTTTTTACATGTCACATCTTTTTACATGTCTTCGCTTACAATCATATCACGAATAACATACTTCAGTGAACACACGTAACTCCAAATGGTCCTAAGTAAACAAGTGTTTTCCATACTTATCTGTGCTTCACAGGACAGAGGCCTCAACTCAATCTGACCCTGAACTGGCTCAAGCTGCTGAACACTGTCTGTACCCGAAGTAGTAAATGTTTCACTGTTCTCATTGTTCAACTGAAAGCTGTATCAGTTTCGTATCAACCAACATTTATAATGGCACATGTAAATAGCATTCAGATTTGCTATAGAATCTCAAGACTAATTTGCTCTCTGCCTTTAAGCTATTTGCCTTTTAGACCCCAGGGTTCAGATTAGTATTATACCATGCTATTCTGATTACCATATTTAGTACTATGCCCTTGCATGTAAGATTGAACCTCCTCTCGCAATTCGTTATTAGATGTATTATTTCTACCACCTCCATGGCCTCGAGTCTTCTCTCTCTCCAGCCAAGTCAACGTATCATTACTTGAGGGTCTAGCACTTCCTATTCAATCACATATTCATGTAGGGAAGTTGATGCAAACATTTTCCATGAGTGGTCAAAGACCTTGGAAAAAGTAGGGAAATGTTCGCAAATGCATTTTTGTTTTAAATTTCCTAAGGATAACCACCAGGTGGCACTGATGTCAACATTGTGACGCTGATCTCTGTGGAGGATTGTTTACAAACCGATCTGTCACATAAACCCCGCAATGTCTTATTAACTCAAACGTCGTTACACGTAAAGGTTTCACTTACAAAGGAGAATCCCAGTAGCTTCGAGGTAAAGTCATCCGTGGGACTGGCTACAGACCTTCCTGCAATAAGTGTTTCATTGTTAGTAGAATAAGACACGTGTGAGTTTCGGCAGCTATATGAACGACATTAAAAACATATGTAATGGGGAGTAGATCACACTCTTGTCTCTGGGTTCACAACCAGGCTGACGTGGATACTTTAATTACATTATCTTCACCACGATATACTATTAACTACTAACTATGTATTACTTTCTACAGAGAAATGTGAAACTGTTATGATAGGTATATTTCTTTCTTCACAAATTACATTTCACAAATACTACAGTAATGCAGTTTACATGACATGTCTAACTGAGTCGCAGTTCACTTGAACACGTTCAATGACTATAATTAAAACAATATAATCAGATAAGAACAATTCTAAGCTGTTATTCTCCAATAAAGGATATCTACTATCATCCTCTTTCTATTGTATTTCAATCACAAGGCCATGCCCACATCTTTTAGAATGTTAAAGGGATAGTCCACTCAAATTACAAAACTACATTTTGGTTTCTTTGCCCTGTAAGCCATCTATGGACAAGGTGTGATTGGTTTTGTTGACCTGTTCACTGTGTCATTTTGTAATTTGGGTGAACTGTCCCTTTAAACAGGCTGGGCTAGGAAAGCAGTAGGAATTCTCACAGAGCAACCTATTCTCTGATTTAGGGTTTGTTTTTATCCAGAATGTCATGCCTTGATATTTTATGATATTGATGGCTTCTCATGTCAATTGTTTTTATCAAACAATACAAGTTTAATATGGGGGATAAAAGATCAGCAGTATTTTCCTCCTTTCTAAAGAAAGGTAACTTTAAACAGGGAACTAAACAAAGGCTGGTACTGGGTTTCTGATAACTCCCCTTGGCACCATAAGAATTACACCATGGGCTTGTGAAAGAGGAACTCTTCAGCCCTTGTTGCCAATGAAACTGAAAATGGACTCCTCTTGAGCAGATTACGAAATACACTGGATATTTCTGGTGATGTACAGGAAGATGTGAGTGTGTTTCTCAGACAGACAAGTAACCAGCCGTGGGCAGATGAAGTAGGGTCCATTCAGATATGAGAACAACCCACTTGCCTTGTCCTGGACTCTTCTAAACAACAGACTACAGCTACGTTGAGACCTTTGTTTGAAGTTTGATCCATGGGAAACCTTGGGCACAAAGATGCTGTGGGACAAAGCGGGCACAGTGCTGCTGGTCCCTAGAGTGGCACCGTAGAGCACGGATCCCATAACCTGCCCCCGATTCAGCACCCCCTGGGAGGGGCCACTCCCCAGCCCACCTATGGTAGCTTCAGCCGAGGATATCTCCACAAAGAGGTATACGTTTACACACTGAAATCGAGGGCAGTGTACAAGCTAGTTTGGGACGCTTTGTGACGGTGTCCATTACAGCCTATTTCTTGGGGCATTATGTGGTCAGTGACATAAAGTGGGTTTGAGTTGTAGTGAACATGCAACCATGGAGGGAATGCTAACTCCCAGGTAGCCAAGTAAATAAGCACACCTATTTCACACCCTCAAACAAGTTCCCTCCCTCAAACAAGCTGGAAGTGTTAGAAAATGAAATGAGGTGTGGAAATGATTTACAGAACTGAAATACTAATGTGAAACAAGAACAAGCTTGAACTTTGATTTCATCTTGAGAGAGCCATGCCTTAAGGAAATGTTAAATATTATTTCGTCTACTTCACTCTGCTTGCTCACCCAGGCCTAGAATGAATCACTTTCCACCCTTGACATCTTAGTAATTGAACCGTTTTCATCTAAAAGAATGAGTGAATTTTTGTAAAAGTGTTTTCACTAAATATCATTTTTCATGCAAAAGATGTTGATTTGTCAGTCAATCACAGGGATAACACCCTTCAAATTCACATGACGTGCGATGACAATGGCCATTATACGCCCCTACTGTCACCCCATGACCAAATGGGACAGAAATACCAGAATTTGTTGTGTTCTGCATTTCAGACAGAATCTATTCACCAGACTCCACAGCATTACAGCATGAAGAGTCTTCCTCCAGGCAGAACCTCACTGACGCTTAAGATAATGTACTTAGGCATCTCAATGACAAAACGTTTGTGTTTACGACTTATTCTTTTACATTTGTAAAAAGCCACTGGGATGAGAAACATTTACAGTAAGGCTGACAAATGAACATCAAAGGAAACACCCTACTGTACATCAAGTAACACGATACTGAGCATCAAGGAAACATCATACTGAACATCAAGTAACACGATACTGAACATTAAGAAAACATCATACTGAACATCAAGGAAACATCACACTGAACATCAAGGAAACATCATACTGAACATCAAGTAACACGATACTGAACATTAAGAAAACATCATACTGTACATCAAGTAACACGATACTGTACATCAAGGAAACATCATAGAATATTAAGTAACACGATACTGAACATCAAGGAAACATCATACTGAACATCAAGGAAACATCATACTGAACATTAAGGAAACACCATAGAATATTAAGTAACACGATACTGAACATTAAGAAAACATCATACTGAACATCAAGAAACATCATACTGAACATCAAGGAAACATCATACTGAACATCAAGGAAACATCATACTGAACATCAAGGAAACACCATACTGAACATCAAGTAACACGATACTGAACATCAAGGAAACATCATACTGAACATCAAGGAAACATCATACTGAACATCAAGGAAACATCATACTGAACATCAAGGAAACATCATACTGAACATCAAGGAAACATCATACTGAACATCAAGGAAACATCATACTGAACATCAAGGAAACTTGGACATTTTCAGCTTCCAGGGAATGTGTGCAGATCCTTGCGACATGGGGCTGTGCATTATCATGTTGAAACATGAGGATGGCGGCGAATGAATGGGACAACAACGGACCTCAGGATCTGATCACGGTATCTCTGTGCATTTAAATTGCCATCGATAAAATGCAATTGTGTTTGTTGTCGGTAGCTTATGCCTGCCCATACCATAACCCCACTGCCACCATGGGGCACTCTGTTCACAACGTTGACATCAGCAAAGTGTTCACCCACAAGAGGCCATACACCTGATCTGCAGTTGTGAGGCCAGTTGCCAAATTCTCTAAAATCATGTTGGAAGTGGCTTATGGTAGAAAAATGAACATTCAATTCTCTGGCAACAGCTCTGGTGGACAATCCTGCAGTCTGCATGCCAATTGCACGGTCCCTCAATACTTCAGACATGTGTGGCATTTTGTTGTGTGACAAAATTACACATTTTAGAGTGGCCTTTTATTGTCCCCAGCACAAGGTGCACCTGTGTAATGATCATGTCATGCCTGGGTTCAGTCACAGCCTGGGTTCGAACCCGGGTCTGTAGTGGTAGATCGCTGCGCCACTCGGGAGGCAGGAACAGCAGTGTTCTAATCATTAGAATGCCTATGTCATAACTTCCATATCTGTATGTTAATTGGTTTGATGGTTCCTTCCTTTCACCCACAACTTGATCACTCATCAACTGAATCAATAACCTGATCCCAGATCAGTCTGAGTTTGCTATACAGATATGGGATCAGACTACTGAATCGACTCCGTATCGATTGCTTACATATAAATGTGGTGAAAATCTTACATGTGACATACAACTGATTCATATTCTATTATCCATCAGTAGTCCTGTATTTATTTTTCTCTCATAAACTTTGCCCTCGTTTTCCTGTAATGCAGAAAGCTTTCCATAGCCGTGCTCTTCCCTGAGAGGCCCCTGAGTGTGGTCCCTAGTACAGCCAGTGTAGTTTAATAAGCCAGGCGCTGGCCAGTCCAGTATACTATAGGTGATGAGAATCATCCAGACGTTCTCAAGCCCCAGGGAGAGACCGCAGCACAGTGGGGATTCTCACCGAAATTTGGCACTCAGGAGCTGTTTGTCCACTGACAAATGATCTTGTGCTCAGATGTACTGTATTGTTCCTGACAGCTTGACTGAGGGCTTCTTTGTACTGGTTCTCCACTGAGACGACGAGGGTCCGGGGACATCAGGAGAAATGTTAAATAGAACAGATTAGCTGTTCAACGCTGCCAATGTTGTTATGTCACTGCCTTGACTTACTGTGTATTTGTTCCGTAGGCATGTGTACGTTTGGAGATGCAGTATCCAGTAGTCTAGAAAGAGCATATGTATTGTATTGTATTGTACCGTCACAGCCAATTATTTTCCCTCTTACCAATGTTTTTTTATTTTTTATTCATTTGCAAGGTTGTAAGTCATATGGGGACGGCAAGTAGCCTAGTGGTTTGAGCTTTGGCCCTCAAGTCCGTCGCAATGATTATTTTACTATCTGACTGTATATTTTAGGCCTGTGTTTCTTTCAGTGTAAAGTTGCATAAAACCACAGCAACACAGTCAATATTTGCTTGGACTCTTACACTTGATTCTGAGTTTTCTAGCATACGGTCAAACTGGATATCAAATATCAACACAACTACACATGACTGAGGGAGTCATCTTCTTGGAATTTGGGAGGAAGATGTGTAGCGACAATGTGTAGCGCCACTCGGGAGGCAGGAACAGCAGCATTCTAATCATTACAATGCCTATGTCATAACTGTCATATGTCATAACGGTTTGATGGTTCCTTCTGGAATTTGGGAGGAAGCGACAAAAGGAAGCTCCGTCCATATTTTAGATGGCTATAGCACAGCTGTTGGTCTCGTGTCTGATTCTGCTTTTTCATGTCTAATCAAGCTGAACAGACGAAGCTTGAAAAGCATGTGAAAGAAGAAAATTAAGAAGGCCTCTTTTTCCCTGCTGTGGCAAAACCTCATTATTCCCTCAAGCCCCTCTGTCTGAAAGGGAGGTGTTCCTTGGAGAAGATTAAAATCTCCTCCCTCTTCAGTGAGCCTCCAGCGTGTGAGAGAGTTTTCTGCACCTCCTCCCTCCATTTGCTCACTGGCCCTTTCATTCCCTCTCTCCCTCATTCCCTCTCTCCCTCCTCTCCCGCACTGGTTGTACCAGATCCGACTTAAAGAGCTACACTTCTCTGTTGTTTATTGACTGAGATTTACCCCAAATAACCCTGCAAAGGCCAAGAAATGACTCCCTAAAGGAAGGTATCCCAAAGTTTAAAGGTACAGTAGCAACTCTCTTCACACTTTTTAAAATGTGTTTATCTGACTGAACCACTGGCTGTGTGCTACTGTTTACTCATACCTCACTATTGGTTAGTCACTATGTGGCAGTTCACTATTGGTTGCTTTCTATTGGTTACTCACTATCTGGCAGTTCACTATTGGTTGCTTTCTATTGATTACTCACTATCTGGCAGCTCAGACTGAACAAAAACATTCTGTGATTCCACATGTGGCATTACTAAGGCAGTGGAGTTTTGCTTCCTTCAGTTCTATGTTGTTTCATTGTAGCCCTGAGCAATGTAGCCAACCTGGACTCAGGGGTAGACGTAACATAGTAAAAGTAAATCAAGAAAACTCCAATTTGCATGATATGTTACGTTTACTATGGTATGTCTTAATTTTTGAATGTCCATCATCCATTTCTTATATCATGTTGCGAATCACAATTTGTACAATATATTACGAATTTGTAAAACGTATGAAATGCCACGAATTTCAAATAGTTGTGACTAATGTTAGCTGGGTAGCTAACGTTAGCTAGGCTAGGGCTAAGGTTAGGGTTCGAAACATGCAACCTTTGCATTGCTAGACGTTCGTTACATGTAACCGTCTGTCTTATGTAACCATACCAAAGATAACATATTATGCTAATTTCAGCATCTCGGATTTAAATTTACTCTGTTACGTCTAGTCTATGAGACCAGGCTGGCTCCTACACTACAACAGCTACTGCATAAAGAACTTGTCTGTATTCCTTATATTTTCAGTTCAGATATATTCATCTTTATTTTATATATTTTGTATACGTACATACAGTATATATCACAGATGTTCACCTAAACCTGAAATCTAAAAGTCAATTATTGGCAATCAGATCGATGGCAATAGATAGATGACTTTCTTTAGGTTATATGACTTACTTTCTGTGAAAATATTATCCAATCCATGTCATTTGATGTTTTTTTGGGAAAGTTCCCCTTTTCTTTCTGTTCATTCCCACTTGCCCCTTGAGAGTTTAACTTGTGATTATCATTGGAACGTGTAGGTCTACACACTGTACAGTTTGGGGGTTTTAGTTGTCTGATACTTAATAGGGATTTTTCAATGGATCATTATGGTACATTTCCACTGGTGGGCTTTGCACCAGGTTTTGGTCCAGAGATTGTGGTTGGTAAGTGTGATGATTTGAGGTGGCAGTAACTGAAAGTTGCTGGTTTGATTACCCGAACTGACAAGATGAAAAATCTGTGGATGTGCCTTGAGCAAAGCACTTAACCCTAATTTGCTCCAGGGGTGGCTGAACCAGTAAAACAATGCATTTCACTGCACCTATCTGGCGTATGTGACAATAAAACATGAATTAAACAAATACATATTATAGCCCTCTTCTTCTCTTACATTTTCCACCCTCCTTCCCTCCCCAGATTGTCTCATCTCAGCTCTAAGACCAGTGTGGGGAGCCGGACACAGCATCAGGATCTATAGGTCCTCACAGGTGTTGGGAATATAGTGGTACCAGCAACAGCACTACCAGCAACTATGACCAAGAGCAATGGGGAGAACCCGCAGGCCCGAAGCCGAGTCAGACAGATCCGCGATGGCCTCCAGTCCCGTTCCCTGAAGGCTGTGCAGAGGGTGGAGAGTGTCACTAAGGATGACATCAAGGGTTTCTTCCGCAGAAACGCCTTTGTGATCTTCACTGTCGCTGCGGTCATCATCGGCAAGTGTTGTGTCTTTAAGCCTTTTAGTTTGAGAAATGAGAAATGGCCAGGATGAACAGAGTTGGTATTAATTTCTTCATATTCCTCATCTCTTTCTCTTTCTCTCTCTTTCTCTTTCTCTCTCTCTCTCTTACACATGCACTCACAAATACACACACACACACACACACACACACACACACACAAACACATTATTAGATTTCGTTTAACAAAATTTGAAAATGCATTGTGTTGAAGGTTGGTATCCACTTAGAATCAATGTTTTCATATTCTCCTTCTCACATCATACAAAATGGGAGAATTTGGTCACGATTGATAATCTGCTGTGACATCAAGGCAT
Organism: Oncorhynchus tshawytscha; assembly: GCF_018296145.1. Classification (NCBI taxonomy): domain Eukaryota; kingdom Metazoa; phylum Chordata; class Actinopteri; order Salmoniformes; family Salmonidae; genus Oncorhynchus; species Oncorhynchus tshawytscha. The sequence goes on from NC_056432.1 coordinate 8,896,051, forward strand.
CTGATAGCAGTGTAACTTCCCACCATGCCTTCATGCTCCCAGGGAAGAATAATGGCGAGTCAGATGAAGTGAGTGGAGGAACCCTTCACTAACCTCTAACCTCTAACCTCTACCCATTAACCCCTTAGCCTATCCCAGCAGGATCATAGCCGGGAAAAGCTCTGTGATAGAATTCCACACACAGCCCCCCAGAGAAAGGGTCAATTGAAGTGCCTGCTCCTCCTTTCCTGAACCTTAACCCTGCCACCTGGAGTCATGTTGAAATTCAGGATCACACTAATAGAGTGGTCCAAATCACACCCTATACCTTATATTGTGCACTACGACCGTAGGCTCTGGTCAAAAGTAGTGCACTATATAGGCGAAATAGGGTGTCATTTGGGACATATCCTCAACTTGTGTTAGGAGTTTTCGTACAAACGGAAGCCTTTTTTCAATCACATATACACTGAGTGGACAAAACATGTTCTCTCCATGATATAGACTGACCAGGTGAATCCAAGTGAAAGCTATGATCCCTTATTGATGTTAAATCCACTTTAATCAGTGTAAATGAAGAGGAGGAGACAGGTTAAAGAAGAATTTTTAAGCCTTGAAACATTTGAGACATGGATTGTGTATGTGTGCCATCCAGAGGGTGAATGGGCTAGACAAAACATATAAGTGCCTTTGAACAGGGTATGGTAGTAGGTGTTCCTAATGTTTTGTCCACTCAGTGTAGATCTCTTTAACGAGATATACATCTGTGGGATTATTGTGGATGGATAATTGCATGCATCTGTTCCAGTCAGACTATTATATAGATGAGGGTTGTTTATTTTATTTGACAGGTATAGGGCTGGGATTTGCACTGCGGCCGTACAAGATGACCTACCGCGAGGTGAAGTATTTCTCATTTCCTGGAGAGCTGCTGATGAGGATGCTGCAGATGCTGGTGCTTCCCTTGCTGGTGTCCAGTCTCATCACAGGTTAGATGAGGAACCGCCTGTTCCACCACACCACACTGGAGTTGGGTGAAGTTGCCCCTAGATGCTGATCTTGGGTCAGTTTAGGGGAAGAGGAAGCTGATCCTAGATCTGTACTTCATCCAGGAGCCCACTGCTCATACCATGGCTTTAACTCTAATCAAATCAAATCAAATCAAATCAAATCAAATTTTATTTGTCACATACACATGGTTAGCAGATGTTAATGCGAGTGTAGCGAAATGCTTGTGCTTCTAGTTCCGACAATGCAGTAATAACGAGCAAGTAATCTAACTAACAATTCCAAAAAAAACTACTGTCATACACAGTGTAAGGGGATAAAGAATATGTACATAAGGATATATGAATGAGTGATGGTACAGAGCAGCATAGGCAAGATACAGTAGATGATATCGAGTACAGTATATACATATGAGATAAGTATGTAAACCAAGTGGCATAGTTAAAGTGGCTAGTGATACATGTATTACATAAGGATGCAGTCGATGATATAGAGTACAGTATCAACGTATGCATATGAGATGAACAATGTAGGGTAAGTAACATTATATAAGGTAGCATTGTTTAAAGTGGCTAGTGATATATTTACATCATTTCCCATCAATTCCCATGATTAAAGTGGCTGGAGTAGAGTCAGTGTCATTGACAGTGTGTTGGCAGTAGCCACTCAATGTTAGTGGTGGCTGTTTAACAGTCTGATGGCCTTGAGATAGAAGCTGTTTTTCAGTCTCTCGGTCCCAGCTTTGATGCACCTGTACTGACCTCGCCTTCTGGATGGCAGCGGGGTGAACAGGCAGTGGCTCGGGTGATTGATGTCCTTGATGATCTTTATGGCCTTCCTGTAGCATCGGGTGGTGTAGGTGTCCTTGAGGGCAGGTAGTTTGCCCCCGGTGATGCGTTGTGCAGACCTCACTACCCTCTGGAGAGCCTTCCGGTTGAGGGCGGTGCAGTTGCCATACCAGGCGGTGATACAGCCCGCCAGGATGCTCTCGATTGTGCATCTGTAGAAGTTTGTGAGTGCTTTTGGTGACAAGCCGAATTTCTTCAGCCTCCTGAGGTTGAAGAGGCGCTGCTGCGCCTTCCTCACGATGCTGTCTGTGTGAGTGGACCAATTCAGTTTGTCTGTGATGTGTATGCCGAGGAACTTAAAACTTGCTACCCTCTCCACTACTGTTCCATCGATGTGGATGGGGGGGTGTTCCCTCTGCTGTTTCCTGAAGTCCACAATCATCTCCTTAGTTTTGTTGACGTTGAGTGTGAGGTTATTTTCCTGACACCACACTCCGAGGGCCCTCACCTCCTCCCTGTAGGCCGTCTCGTCGTTGTTGGTAATCAAGCCTACCACTGTTGTGTCGTCCGCAAATTTGATGATTGAGTTGGAGGCGTGCATGGCCACGCAGTCGTGGGTGAACAGGGAGTACAGGAGAGGGCTCAGAACGCACCCTTGTGGGGCCCCAGTGTTGAGGATCAGCGGGGAGGAGATGTTGTTGCCTACCCTCACCACCTGGGGGCGGCCCGTCAGGAAGTCAAGTATCCAGTTGCACAGGGCGGGGTCGAGACCCAGGGTCTCGAGCTTGATGACGAGCTTGGAGGGTACTATGGTGTTGAATGCCGAGCTGTAGTCGATGAATAGCATTCTCACATAGGTATTCCTCTTGTCCAGATGGGTTAGGGCAGTGTGCAGTGTGGTTGAGATTGCATCGTCTGTGGACCTATTTGGGCGGTAAGCAAATTGGAGTGGGTCAAGGGTGTCAGGTAGGGTGGAGGTGATATGGTCCTACCAACATCGTCTATACTGTTGCAATATTACTGCTGAGAAAACATGAATGGTTTAGCTGGACAAGCAGCTATAATAAATGAACTGCTACTACTGCCCTAAAAACACAGATGAAAAGTTTCCTCATCAATCTACACATAATACATTCATTATGACATCACAAAACCCCATCATGACAAAGCAAAAACATTCTATAAATTGTGTTAATTTATTCAAAATTAAAAACAGACCTTTTACTCGGGACTTTGTTGAAGCACCTTTGGCAGTGATTATAACCTAGAGTTTTCTTGGGCATGGCGTTACAAGCTTAGCACACCTGTATTTGGGGAGTTTCTCCCATTCTTCTCTGCAGATCTCCTCAAGATCTGTCAGGTTGTACAGGGAGCGTTGCTGCACAGCTATTTTCAGGTCTCTCCTGAGATGTTCGTTCTGGTTCAAGTCCGGATCTGTCTGGGCAACTCAAGGACATTCAGAGACTAGTTCTGAAGCCACTCCTTTGTTGTCTTGGCTATGTGCTTAGAGTCATTGTCCTGGTAGAAGATTAACCTTCGCCCCAGTCTCAGGTCCTGAATGCTCCGGAGCAGGTTTTCATCAAGGATCTCCCTGTACTTTGCTCAGTTAATCTTTCCCTCAGTCCTGACTAGTCTCCCAGTCCCTGCTTCACCGTAGCGATGGTGCCAGGTTTCCTGCAGACGTGATGTTTGGCATTCAGGCCAAGGAGTTCAATCTTGGTTTCATCGGACAAGATAATCTTGTTTCTTATGGTCTAAGCATCCTTTAGGTGCCTTTTGGTAAACTCCAAGCAGGCTGTCATGTTCCTTTTACTGAGGAGCGGCTTCCGCCTGACCACTCTACCATAAAGGCCTGATTTGGTGGAATGCTGCATAGATGGTTGCCCTTCTAAGGTTCTCCCATCTCCACAGAGGAACTCTGGTGCTCTGTCTGAGTGACCATTGAGTTCTTGGGCACCTCTCTGACCAAGGCCCTTCTCCCCGATTGCTCAGTTTGGCCGGGCGGCCAGCTCTAGGAAGAGTCTTGGTGGTTCCAAACTTCTTCCATTTAAGAATGATGGAGGCCACTGTGTTCGTGGGGACCTTCAATGCTGAAGAAATGTTTTGGTACCCTTCCCCAGATCTGTGCCTCGGCACAATCCTGTCTCTGAGCTTTACGGACAATTCCTTCAACCTCATGGCTTGGTCTTTGCTCTGACATTCACTGTCAACTGTGGGACCGTATATAGACAGGTGAGTGCATTTCCAAATAATGTTCAATCAATTGAATTTACCACAGGTGGACTCCAATCAAGTTGTAGAAACACCTCAAGGATGATCAATGGGAACGGGGTGCACCTGAGCACAATTTCAAGTCTCATAGCAAAGGGTCTGAATGCTCCATTTTAGAATAAGGCTGTAATGTAACTAAAGGTGGAAAAAGGGAAGGGGTCTGAATACTTTCTGAATGCACTGTAGCCTTTAGATGAGACCACTTTTCCAACTCTTAACTAATACAATGTTACACTGAACAAAAATATATATGCATCATGTAAATTGTTGGTCCCATGTTTCAGGAGCTGAAATCCAAAAATCGCAGAAATATTCCATAGGCACAAAAAGCTTATTTCTCTAATTTTGTGCACAACTTGTTTACATCCCTGTTAGTGAACATTTCTCCTTTGTCAAGATAATCCATCCACCTGACAGATGTGGCATATCAAGAAGCTGATTAAACAGCATGATCATTACACAGGTGCACCTTGTGCTGGGGTCAATTAAGGGCCACTCTAAAATGTGCAGTTTTGTCAATGCCACATACTGTATGTGTCAAGATATGAGGGAGTGTGCAATTGGCATGCTGACAGCAGGAATGTCCACCAGAGCTGATGCCAGAGAATTGAATGTTCATTTCTCTACCATAAGCTGCCTACAATGTCGTTATAGAGAATTTGGCAGCATGTCCAACCGGCCTCACGCCAGCCGTGGGCCTCCACATCCGGCTTCTTCACCTGCGGAATCGTCATTGGGTGGGTGCTGAGGAGTATTTCTGTCTGTAGTAAAGCCCTTTTGTCCAGAAAAACATATTCTGATTGGCTAGTTCTGGCTCCCCAGTGGGTAAGCCTATTCCTCCAAGGACCACTCTTGGCTGCACCCCTGCCCAGTCATGTGAAATCTATAGATTAGGATTTTCCTCATATGAACTTTATCTCAGTAAAATCTTTGAAATTGTTGTTTTTATATTTGTGTTCAGTATATATTGATAGATATTGCTATGTGATTTAGGTGAACACTTTGTTGGTTGATTCTTGACTTTACCATGTACCTCTGAGGTCACGTCCTAATGGCACCCTATTCCCTATATAGTGAACTTCTTTTCTTCAGGCCAAGTACACTATTTAGGGGAATAAGGTGGTATTTAGGACCTAACCTGAGAGCAAACACTATTCCATGTTTACCAGTGCATGTTTTTTTGGGGTCGAGATGTGCTTCTAAATTACCTTAGGTCATGTTCCAAAGACAGATATTTGTATTTCTTTGTCCCAATTCTTAGCCAATGTACAAAGTCAAACCAAAACATCAGTGATTCCGGACGGGCTCGTACCTGGTCGTGTCTGCTTGTTTGTATTTGACAGGAAGTGGGCGTTATGCATGTGGCTTCTAAGTGGTTGCTCACAGTGAGTGAGACAGAGGGCTGGCCCAGTTCCCTTGAAGTCTTCTTGGCCTATAATAACACGCTTTGTACCGTGCAGCTCTTCATTAACATATCCTCTGAGCTAATGTCACATGATACATGATAGTAAACAAAGCTCTGTGTTTTCAGACCAAAGCTCTTCAAGAAATCCCTGTAGTACAGTGGTGTAAAGTACTTAAAAACCTTTTAAGGATCAGACTGTTTTTTTCAATTTTCGCCTAAAATGACATACCCAAGTCTAACTGCCTGTAGCTCAGGCCCTGAAGCAAGGATATGCATATTCTTGGTACCATTTGAAAGGAAATGCTTTGAAGGTTGTGGAAATGTGAAAGGAATGTAGGAGAATCATACAATCATACAAAGATAATACAAAGAAAAAACAACCGTTCTTTTGTAATTTTTTGTACCATCATCTTTGAAATGCAAGAGAAAGGCCATCATGTATTACTCCAGCCCAGGTGCAATTTAGATTTTGGCCACTAGACGGCAGCAGTGTATGTGAAGTTTTAGACTGATCCAATGAACCATTGTATTTCTGTTAAACATTTTTAATTAAGTCTACCCAAATGTGCCTAATTGGTTTATTGATACATTTTCAAGTTCATAACTGTGCACTCTTCTCAAACAATATCATGGTACTATTTCACTGTAATAGCTACTGTAAATTGGACAGTGCAGTTAGATTAACAAGAATTTAAGCTTTCTGCCCATATCAGATATGTCTATGTCCTGGGAAATGTTCTTGTTACTTACAACGTCATGCTAATCACATTAGCCTACGTTAGCTCAACCGTCCTGGGGTAGTGTCACCGATGCCGTAGAGGTTAAGTAAAAAATACTATAAAGTACCACTTTTACTTCACTACATTCCTGAAGAGAATAATGTAATTTCTACTCCATACATTTCCCCGGACACCCAAAAGTACTCATTATATTTAGAAAATTGCCTAATTCACGCACTTATCAAGAGAATATCCCTGGTCATCCCTACTGCCCCTGATCTGGTGGACTAACAAAACACATGCTTCATTTGAAAATGTACTTACTATGAAGGTGATATGTGGCTGTCCCACCTAGCTATCTTAAAATGCATTATCTGTCAGTCACTCTGGATAAGAGCATCTGCTAAATGAATAAAATGTCAAATAGAATAATAGTGTGAAGTTGTGAAAATGATGATAATTCCCTTTTAGTGTAAGAGCTGTTTGAAAAGACTGGTGGGATGGACTTTTGGCCTTCCTGGTGACATCACCAAGCAGTCAATTAGTTTATAGACCAATAAGAAAGAGAGTTTCAAACCACTCAGCCAATAACAACTAGTTTTCAGTTTTCCCCTCCCCAATCAGACCACGCCTAGTCAGTCCTTGCTAAAAGCTATTTTTGTTTATTTTTTAACATTTGAAGTGAAAGCAATCACGCTAAGGTACTTAATTGTTACCCAGAAATGATTGGATATTGAGATAATAACAGCTGCATTGGATCTTTAATCAATGCATTTGTAGGTACATCTGCACAGTATGTTTGTTAGCTAGCCAGCCAGACTGTAATTTAATAGGATCTGTGTTCAGACTGAGCTCTGGGAAGTTGTGGTATCGAGCATAAACCTTCAGATCTGTTTTGGGGGAGTAAAGATAGGTGATTGAGTGTTGAGTTACAGATGAACAGATGGAATGGAGAGAGAGTAATGAAGGGGAAGAGTGAACTGAACAGGGGTTGTTGTGAGACTAGGTGGTGCTGCTCCTGTGTGGTCGCCGGTCTCTTCACCCAACAGGAGCTTCCGACTCGGGTCGAGTAGGGTCAAGGGTCGAGTAGGGTCAAGGGTCACGGTGGCCATGCAGAGACAGCCTGGAGAGACAAAGCAGCCTTTCTCTCACCTCATGAAAAGAGACTCTTCCAGTAAGATATGTTGCGCCTATGTTTCCCAAAAAAAGCATTTCACACTTTAAAAACGTGAGGGGGAGGTTTTTTTCCCCATTTTTACTGGTTGCAATTTAATCTATAATTCAGAATTTGACAATGGAGGAAAAATCCATTGAAAGTGAAAGGAAATGTTTGGGTCTCTTTGATACTGTGAACTTTGTGTAGACTAAAGTAAACCCCCCAAAAACAGTGAAGAAGAGAATAACTTTATTAAGGAGCATATTGGGCAATTATTTTCTGGAAATATATCATCTTATCAGTATTTCATCATCTAGCATACTGTGTTAAACAGCTGTAGGAAACATTACGTTGGTCATTGGCTCATAAAACCGCCGCAGGGTTTGATTTACACTATGAAATGGGAAACTCTTGTTGCCTGACAACATTGGAGTCTATGGTTAGAGAATGACATCGATGTTAACACTGGGTGGCTGCCACCTTGAGACTTGAAATAAACACTTTGATTCAGACTACGACATATATAGAATATAGGGAAACTTTTTGGGATCCCATCAAATGCAAACATGGACGTGATAAAATGGATGGATATTGGTTGAGCTTGGCTAATATGACTTCTGATGGTACAAAATATGTTACGTACAACTTCGGAATTGCAAAATTGTAAGAAGAGTGAAATATTTAAATATATTGTGCCATACAACAGTTAAAGGGGTTGACACTTTTATACTGAACAAAAACATAAACGCAACAAGTGTTGATCCCATTTTTCACGAGCTGAAATATTCTCAGAAATGTTCCATATGCACAAAAAGCTCATTTCTCTCATATTTTGTGGACAATTTTTTTATTTTTTTCATCTTTGTTAGTGAGCAGTTCTCCTAATATAATCCATCCACCTGACAGGTGTGGTTTATAAAGAAGCTGATTAAACAGCTTCTCCACCTTGTGCTGGGGGACAATAAGGCCACTCTAAAAATGTGCAGTTTTGTCACACAACACAATGCCAGAAATGTGTCAAGTTTTGAGAGAGTGTGCAATTGGCATGCGGACTGCAGGAATGTCCACCAGAGTTGTTGCCAGAGAATGTAATGTTAATTTTCCTACAATAAGCCGCCTCCAATGTTGTTTTAGAGAATTTGGCAGTATGTCCAACTGGCCTCACAACCGCAGACCACATGTAACCATGCCAGCCCAGGACCTCCACATCCGGCTTCTTCACCTGCGGGATCGTCTGAGACCAACTACCCAGACAGCTGATGAAACTGTGGGATTGCACAACCAAAACATTTCTGCACAAACTGTCAGAAACCGTCTCAGGGAAGCTCATCTGCGTGCTCGTCGTCCTCACCAGGGTCTTGACCTGACTGCAGTTTGGCGTCGTAACCGACTTCAGTGGGCAAATGCTCACCTTCGATGGCCACTGGCATGCTGGAGTTGTGTGCTCTTCACGGTTGAATCCTGGTTTCAACTGTCCCGGACAGATAGCAGACAGCATGTATGGTGTCGGGTGGAGAGCGGTTTGCTGATGTCAATGTTGTGAACAGAGTGCCTCATGATGGCAGTGCGGTTATGTTATGAGCAGGCATGAGCTACGGACAATGAACACAATTGCTTTTTATCAATGGAAATTTGAATGCACAGAGATACTGTGACGAGATCCTGAGGCCCATTGTCATGCCATTCATCCACCGCCATCACCTCATGTTTCAGCATGATAATGAATGGCCCCATGTCGCAATGGTCTGTACACAATTCCTGGAAGCTGAAAATGGCCCAGTTCTTCCATGGTCTGTATACTCACCAGACATGTCACCCTTTGAGCATGTTTGGAAAGATCTCGATCGACATGTACAACAGCGTTTTCCATTTCCTGTCAATATCCATGTTGTTTAGTGTATACCCCAATATGTGTAGTTTACCCCAATATGTTACTGATAAATTGTACCATAATATCTAGATAATTTCTGACATTGCCTGTCCAAATTATGTTGGCTGTTAGATGGGAGAGGGAGAGAGACGGAGGTAGAGAGAGAGAGAGACGGAGGTAGAGAGAGAGAGAGATGGAGGTAGAGAGAGAGAGAAAGGGTCTGGGGTCCACTCACCAACCAAGAATTCACAAACACCAAACTGAGACTGCATGCAGAATTCTGCAAAAAATATCCTCAGTGTACAACGTAAAACACCAAATAATGCATGCAGAGCGGAATTAGACCGATACCCGCTAATTATCAAAATCCAGAACAGAGCCATTAAATTATACAATCACCTAAAAGGAAGCGATTCCCAAACCTTCCATAACAAAGCCATCACCTACAGAAAGATGAACCTGGAGAAGAGTCCCCTTAGCAAGCTGGTCCTGGGGCTCTGTTCACAAACCCAAACAGACCCCACAGTGCCCCAGGACAGCAACACAATTAGACACAACCAAATTATGAGAAAACTAAAAGATAATTACTTGACACATGGAAAGAATTAACAAAAAAACTGAGCAAACTAGAATGCTATTTGGCCCCAAACAGTGGCAGAATACCTGACTACTGTGACTGACCCAAACTTAAGGAAAGCTTTGACTATGTACAGACTCAGTGAACATTGCTATTGAGAAAGTAGGCAGACCTGGCACTCAAGAGAAGACAGGCTATGTGCACACTGCCCACAAAACGGGGTGGAAACTGAGCTGCACTTCCTAACCTCCTGCCAAATGTATGACCATATTAGAGACATATTTTCCTCAGATTACACAGATCCACGAAGAATTCAAAAACAAATCCAATTTTGACAAACTCCAATATCTATTGGGTGAAATACCACAGTGTGCCATCACAGCTACAAGATTTGTGACCTTTTGCCACCAGAAAAGAGCAACCAGGGAAGAACAAACACCTTTGTAAATTCAACCCATATTTATGTTTATTTATTTTCCCTTTTGTACTTTAACCATTTGCACATCAACAGATGTGACTCAACAGCCTTGGTTTCTCAAATGATTGCCTCACCTGGTTCACCAACTACTTCTGCGACAGAGTTCAGTGTGTCAAATCTGAGGGCCTGTTGTCCGGGCCTCTGGCAGTCTCTATGGGGGTGCCACAGGGTTCAATTCTTGGGCCGACTCTCTTCTCTGTATATATCAATGATGTCGCTCTTGCTGCTGGTGAGTCTCTGATCCACCTCTACACAGACGACACCATTCTGTATACTTCTGGCCCTTCTTTGGACACTGTGTTAACAACCCTCCAGACAAGCTTCAATGTCATACAACTCTCCTTCCGTGGCTTCCAACTGCTCTTAAATACAAGTAAAACTAAATGCATGCTCTTCAACCGATCGCTGCCTGCACCTGCCTGCCAGTCCAGCATCACTACTCTGGACGGTTCTGACTTAGAATATGTGGACAACTACAAATACCTAGGTGTCTGGTTAGACTGTAAACTCTCCTTCCAGACTCACATAAAACATCTCCAATCCAAAGTCAAATCTAGAATTAGCTTCCTATTTCGCAACAAAGCATCCTTCACTCATGCTGCCAAACATACCCTCGTAAAACTGACCATCCTACCGATCCTTGACTTCAGCGATGTCATTTACAAAATAGCCTCCAACACCCTACTCAACAAATAGGATGCAGTCTATCACAGTGCCATCCGTTTTGTCACCAAAGCCCCATATACTACCCACCACTGCGACCTGTACGCTCTCGTTGGCTGGCCCTTGCTTCATACTCGTCGCCAAACCCACTGGCTCCAGGTCATCCTCAGGTCTCTGCTAGGTAAAGCCCTGCCTTATCTCTGCTTGCTGGTCACCATAGCACCCACCTGTAGCACGCACTCCAGCAGGTATATCTCTCTGGTCACCCCCAAAGCCAATTCCTCCTTTGGCCGCCTCTCCTTCCAGTTCTCTGCTGCCAATGACTGGAACGAACTACAAAAATCTCTGAAACTGGAAACACTTATCTCCCTCACTAGCTTTAAACACCAGCTGTCAGAGCAGCTCACAGATCAATGCACCCGTACATAGCCCATCTATAAATAGCCCAAACAACTACCTCTTCCCCTACTGTATTTAGTTATTTATTTTGCTCATTTACATCCCAGTATTTCTACTTTGCACACTCACCTACTGTCAAATCAACCATTCCAGTGTTTTAGTTGCTATATTGTATTTACTTCGCCACCATGGCCTATGTATTGCCTTTACCTCCCTTATCTCACCTCATTTGCTCACATTGTATATAGACTTATTTTTCTACTGTATTATTGACTGTATGTTTGTTTTACTCCATGTACTCCATTTACTCCAACAACTCTGTGTTGTTATATGTGTCGAACTGCTTTGCTTTATCTTGGCCAGGTCGCAGTTGTAAATGAGAACTTGTTCTCGACTAGCCTACCTGGTCAAATAAAGGTGTTCAACTAGCCCACCTGGTTAAATAAAGGTGTTCTCGACTAGCCTACCTGGTCAAATAAAGGTGAAATAATAATAATACATCTTTACGACACTGTATATAGACATAATATGACATTTGAAATGTCTTTCTTCTTTTGGAACTTCTGTGAGTGTAATGTTTACTGTACATTTTTATTGTTTATTTCACTTTTGTTTATTATCTACCTCACTTGCTTTGGCAATGTTAACATATGTTTCCCATGCCAATAAAGCCCTTAAATTTAAATTTAAATTGAATTGAGAGAGGGAGAGAGAGAGAGGGGCCTCTGTCATTTTCTCCCTCTTTGCGTCAGCTGCTCTAATTACTGCTATGTGTGGTCTGCTTGTGACAAGGGCCCTCATGGCTCTCCCTCCTTGTCCTCTTACTACACATAAAACACTGCATTTCCTTCCGCTGCTTTCTAGAAGAGAAAAAGAAAACATATTGTGGCCAGGCATTTCATGACCCCTCATAAGAGGGAAGTGCAGAGGTTTAAAGGGTGGGTGGGTGGGTGAATTGGGAGACAGGGGGTGGGGCCGTGGAGGTTATACAAGGGGTGTGTGGTGGGGCCTCTGCTCACATCAACCCACTCGTTACTTCTAGCCCATGGCTAAATCAGGCTAATACGTTTTTTTTTTTACACTAACTCGGTGTATTCAGAAAGTATTCAGACCCTTTGACTTTTTCCACATTTTGTTACGTTAACAGCCGTATTCTAAAATGTATGAAATAGTTTTATTTCCCCCATCAATCTACATACAATACCACATAATGACAAAGGAAAAGACAGGTTTTTGAAAAATGTTTATAAATGTATTCAAAATAAAAACTTTGTCATTGATGGGGTATTGATGAGGGGGGAAAAACAATTGATCGATGTTATAATAAGGCTGTAATGTAACTATATGTGGAAAAAGTCAAGGGGTCTGAAATACTTTCTGAATGCACTGTGCCTCTGTTTTGCTCATCTGGATGTATGTATAATCTCTCATTTTAAAGTTAACACCACACTGTTGATGCACAGTTGGCAATGTAGACCTAAAACAGTGTCTTGATTGGCACGATCAGTTGTCTTCAAGATGTTTTTGCCATAAAAAAAATTGTCCTAAAAATCACTGTTCATAAAAGGTCTAAGTCAATATAGAACATCAGACAGACTATCTGCATTTGCATCAGTTCAATAAATGAAGGAACCCTGCAGGGAACTTCTACTTCTGACAGGCTTCAAATAAATAGTTCACTTTTGTCTGTTGTGCTAATGCCAGAGATCTGGGTTTGTGTCCCAAAAGGCACCCTATTCCCCATATAGTGCACTACTTTTAAGTGAATAGAGTACCATTTAGGATAGAACCTATACAGAGTTAATGGCCTCATGCTCATTGTCCGGGACCTAAAGGAACTGAATAGGTATTGTGCTGGATGGCTGTGAATTTTAGTTGGCATAGCTCTAACATCACAATGTCTCCTCTACTCTCCTCTCCTCTAGAACTCTTTGAATAACCCTTCTGGTTTCATTTATAACCCTTTTGAGTTCCATGTAGAACCCTTTACACAGAGGGTTCTACATGGAACCCAAAAGCGTTCTACCTGGAACCACAAAGTATTCTACCTGCAACCAAAAAGGTTCTTCCTATGGGGACAGTTGAAGAACCCTGTTGGAACCCTTTTCCTAAGGGTGTACAGCACTTTGGTTTAATGAACATTCTCTGAATGAGAAAGTAATTATTTCACTCTAAAGGATGAAAATGCGGTGGCTGCATTTCTTGTTGCCAAAGAGATGGGGGAGAATCAATGTAGCTGTGCAAGCTGGACTAAGTCAACAAGTTTTCCCAGGGTTGTCCGAAAGGGAAAGGGGGGGGAGTAAAGAAAGAGATTGCAGGCAATAAGATTAGTGTGTAAAGGGGAGAGCAGAGGAGAGAGACTGGGGGCCATGTAGGGGTCACACAGTGCACCTCTGAAAAGAACACATACATCACATCTCATTCACACAAAAGGCTGAACTGGGGGGAATACCCCATAAGAACAGCTGACACTGAAAATATGTCGCTAACTTACGTCATTGCTATTGAAGCAAGCTTATTGTCCCAGTATGTTATCCTCCCCAGAATAACAATTTTAAAAAATGTCTCACTTTAACATCCTTTACATCCCGTCAAAGAGATTCAAACTCAGGTACAGCGACTCAGCTGAAGCAGTCCAGCCTGGAAGTCACAGCTAGTTTCAATTCCTGTGTCCTAAATAGCACCCTAATCATTATAGAGGGAATGGGGAGCCATTTGGGACACATACTTGGTGAGCATGGCAGGTCTGGGATTGTCATCAAGTGTTTTCTCTATTTTCAGACTGACTCACCAGGCTGTCTTTTTGTCCCACCAGGCATTGCAGCATTGGACAGCCGTGCCTCTGGGAAGATGGGTATGCGGGCAGTGGTGTACTACATGACCACCACAGTCATCGCAGTCTTCATCGGCATCGTCATGGTGCTCATCATCCACCCTGGGAAGGGCTCCAAGGACGAATTCAAAAATCAGCAGAAGATCGAGCAGGTCAGCCCTGCTGACGCTTTCCTGGACCTCATCAGGTAGGCCATAATTATTGTTGTGTATTCAGGGTGGTGCCCTGACCGGGACTCAAACCCAGGTCCAGCGATTGTCAACCCAACACCTTAACCGTTACGCCAAGAGATCCGAAACTTGTGATGAGGTCACTTGGTGTTGAGTTAGAGTTGCAACTGTAATTTATACTGCTTCCTGTTGCTGTTCTGTTGTAGTTTCCTGTTGCTGTTCTGTTGTAGTTTCCTGTTGTCGTTCTGTTGTTGCTTCCTTATGCTGTTCTGTTGTTGTTTCCTGTTGCTATTCTGCTGTTGTTTCCTGTTGAAGTTCTGTTGTTGCTTCCTGTTGCTGTTCAGTCGTTGCTTCCTGTTGCTGTTCTGTTGTTGATATTCTGTTGTTGCTTCCTGTTGCTGTTGCTGTTCTGTTGTTGTTTTCTAATTTTCTCTTACATTCACATGAATGATCAGTTTGAATGATCAGTTTGAATGATCAGTTTGTCACTGTAAAGGAAAATAAAAAGCAAGTAAAATACCTTTTTCAGTAGTGAGATTTGATTGGTTTGTTTCTCTCTTCTAGAAATATGTTCCCTCCAAACATTGTGCAAGCTTGCACACAGCAGGTAAGTCCTTTTCTGTTTCAAAATGTAAACCTGGACCGTACATCGATCTCACTGACATATTTGTACAAAGGGAACAATGTGAAACCCGGATCAGTGCCGTTTCCAGATGGTATTAACGAAGCCTAGTAATATAACCCACAGGGAAATATCAAAGTCCACTGCTTATCGTGAATACACCAAACATTAGGAACACCTTCCTCAAAACAGACTGAATTCGTCGGGGCATGGACTCCACAAGGTGTCGAAAGCATTCCCCAGGGATGCTGGTCCATGTTGACTCCAATGCTTCCCACTGTTTTGTCAACTTGGCTGGATGTCCTTTGGGTGGTGGGCCATTGTTGATATACTGGTGAGTGTCAAAAACCCAGCAGTGTTGCAGTTCTTGACACAAACCGGTGCACCTGGCACATACCCGTTTCAAAGGCACTTAAATAATTGTGTCTTGCCCATTCACCCCCTGAATGGCACACATACACAATCCATGTCTCACGGCTTAGAAATCCTTCTTTAACCCATCTCCTCTCCTTCATCTACACTGTTTTGTAACGGGGTTCTTCCTGGGAAGGAGAGACGGACCAAAATGCAGCGTGGTTGAGGTTCATGTTTTTTAATAAGACAACTAAACATGAACATAATACAAAACAATAAACGTGGAAAAACTGAAACAGTCCTATCTGGTGCAACAAACACAAAGACAGGAAACAACCACCCACAAAACCCAACACAAAACAGGCTACCTAAATATGGTTCCCAATCAGAGACAATGACTAACACCTGTCTCTGATTGAGAACCATATCAGGCCAAACATAGAAATAGACAAACTAGACATATAACATAGAATGCCCACTCAGATCACACCCTGACCAAACAAAACATAGAAACATACAAAGCAAACTATGGTCAGGGTGTGACATGTTTGAAGTGGATTTAACAAGTGACATCAGGAAGGGATCATAGCCTTCACCTGGTCAGTCTGTCATGGAAATAGCAGGTGTTCCTAATGTTTTCTACTCTCAGTGTACATGACATATTATACAATAATATATACCATTTAGCAGATGTTTTTATCCATAGAGACTTAGAGTCATGTGTGCATACATTTATCATATCGGTGGTCCCAGGAATCAAACCCACTATCCTGGCATTACAGGTGCCATGCCCCAACCCACTGAGCTACAGAGGACCAGGTTTTTTATGTAATAAAGTGTGTTGGTTTTTTTCATTGTTAATTTGTTCATAGAAATCTACCTACCCGTATACAGTGGATTTGGAAAGTATTCAGACCCCTTGACTTTCCACATTTTGTTACGTTACAGCAAAAATAATAATCCTAATCCAGCTACACACAATACCCCATATTGACAAAGCAAAAACGTGTTTTTAGACATTTTTGCTAATTTATTAAAAAATAAAAACTGAAATACCTTATTTACATCAGTACTCAGACCCTTTGCTATTAGACTCGAAATTGAGCTCAGGTGCATCCTGTTTCCATTGATCATCCTTGAGCTGTTTCTTCAACTTGATTCGATTCCAGCTGTGGTAAATTCAATTGATTGGACATGATTTGGAAAGGCACACACCTGTCTATATAAGGTCCCACTGTTGACAGTGCATGTCAGAGCAAAAACCAAGTTGTGAGGTCGAAGGAATTGTCCGTAGAGCTCTGAGACAGGATTGTGACGAGGCACAGATCTGGGGAAGGTAACCAACATTTTTTAGCAGCATTGAAGGTCCCCAAGAACACAGTGGCCTTCATCATTCTTAAATGGAAGAAGTTTGGAACCACCAAGATTCTTCCTAGACCTGGCCACCCGGCCAAACAGAGCAATCGAGTAGAAGGGTCTTGGTCAGGGAGGTGACCGAGAATCCGATGGTCACTCTGACAGAGCTCTGGAGTTCCTCTGTGGAGATGGGAGAACCTTCTATGCAGTACTCCAGCAATCAGCCCTTTATGGTAGAATGTCTAGATGGAAGCCACTCCTCAGTAAAAGGCACATGACAGCCCGCTTGGAGTTTGCCAAAAGGCACCTAAAGGACTCTCAGACTTTGAGAAACAAGATTCTCTGGTCTGATGAAACTAAGGCTGAACTCTTTGGTTTGAATGCCAAGCATCAAGTCTGGAGAAAACGAGTCACCATCCCTACGGTGAAGCATGGTGGTGGCAGCATCATGCTGTGGGGATGTTTTTCAGTGGCAGGGACTGGGAGACTAGTCAGGATCGAGGGAAAGATGAACTGAGCAAAGTACAGAGAGATCCTTGATGAAAACCTGCTCCAGAGCGCTCAGGACCTCAGACTGGGGCAAAGGTTAATCTTCCAACAGGACAATGACTATAAGCACACAACCACAAGACAATGCAGGAGTGGCTTCGGGACATGTCTCTGAATGTCCTTGAGTGGCCCAGTCAGAGCCCGGACTTGAACCCGATCGAACATCTCTGAAGAGACCTGAAATTATATGTGCAACGACGCTCCCCATCTAACTTGACAGAGCTTGAGGAGATCTGAAGAGAAGAATGGTAGAAACTCTCCAAATACAGTTGTGCCAAATGTCATGACATGCTCTTGGGGGAAGGATCATAGGCACCCCCCTCTCTCTCTCCACAGTTTTATGATGGTCATAAATACCTGCAGGAAAACTCTCTCTCCCACTCTCAGCAATGGAAGTGAAATCCCTTTGTTACCATAGGGAGAGACGTTGCAGTTCAGTAAACAGTATTTCTGTATTCCAAACATTTTGAATGGTCCATGGGTATTTAAAGAACAATCCTGTCGAATTCGGTAATAATTTGTGATGTAACTAAAGTCGGTAGAACAACATACACTGTATCTCTGACTATATATTTACCCGTTATCAGACTCACATCCAAATGTGGAGGAACGTATATTATTAAATGTGAAACTATTTGTGAGAAGATGTAATGGGGTGGCAGGGTAGCCTTGTAGTTAAGAGCATTGGACTAGTAACCCGAAGGTTGCAAGTTCAAATCCCTGAGCTGACAAGGTACAAATCTGTCGTTCTGCCCCTGAACAGGCAGTTAACCCACTGTTCCTAGGCCGTCATTGAATAAAATAATTTGTTCTTAACTGACTTGCCTGGTTAAATAAAGGTTAAAAAAAATGAGAGAATTGTTTTTCATTTGAAGTCTTAACCAAGTCAGTGGCCACGCCCACAAATTACATCGGCGTCCCAGAGTGAATAAAACCCACTTCCAACAAAATGTACATTAGGCCAACGAGACCAACAGCTTGAGCTGAGAGGCACGTAATGGCTAGAACTCTGGAACTTTTAACAGAGAAGAAGAACATCTCTACAAAACCGAAGACTACACATTCACAGTCTGCAGCTGTATATGTAAAAGAGTCTAGGAAACTCGACCGAAGACGAGAGGAGAACATTTCCCTATCAAACGACCATTGGTACGACTCACATATCCATTGCAACAGACAGACGCTACAACTACAAAGGATCTGGGGGACAAACCAGAGACTATCTGTCAACTGACTCTCCAGCAGACGGACTGGCGATTTCAACAGAGACAACAAAGGCATACAATCGTAAATGTGTAAATTGCAATTATTTTCGAATGAGCGTCCATTCATGTGCAAGGTATTAGCATTTCCATGAGCATAGTTATCAGCTGTGTGTACGATAGTGGAGTCGTTTTGTCTTTTCTCCCGCTCTTTCTCACCTGCCCCTCCCTTTTCATTTGGTGTAACAAGCCGTCATATTGGTTTAGTCCACTAGGGACTTTTCATTGTATCATGTATAATGTATAACCTATCCTGTGTGTATTTATGTACTTCTGTGTGATTATTTAGTTAGTTAGTAAATAAATAATTAAGCAATTGGTATATCACTGATTCATCATTTATACTAGGGTTCGTGCTGATATCCAAGAGTTTGCGACCTTCAGAATATGACTGATGATGTGATAATACATTAATAAGTGAATGTAATCGATAAGATATGAAAATATCTGAGAGAGTTAAATTCTGGAAATAGTAACTCTTTCAACAACATTTTCCCAAGGTGTTAGTTTAATCATGTAATAATTACACATAGACAATTGATTATTTTTATTTTTTTACCTTACTATAGGTAAGTCACTTAAGAACCATTTCTTATTTTCAATGACGGCCTAGGAACAGTGGGTTAACTGCCTGTTCAGGGGCAGAACGGCAGATTTTGTACCTTGTCAGCTCGGGGATTTGAACTTGCAACCTTTCGGTTACTAGTCCAATGCTCTAACCACTAGGCTACCCTGCCGCCCCAATCATTTAAGTCTTCACATTAATGATAGTCCAAGACACACTTGTAGCATCATACCCAAAAAGACTCAAGGCTGTAAATCGCTGCCAAAGGTGCTTCAACAAAGTACTGAGAAAAAAGTCTGAATGTGATATTTCAGGGTTTAAAAACATGTTTTTGCTTTGTCATTATGTGGTATTGTGTGTAATTTGATAAGGGGGAAAAAACTAGTTCATCCATTTTAGAATAAGTTTGTAACGTAACAAAATGTGGAAAAGTCAAGGGGTCTGAATACTTTCCGAATACACTGTATATACACTGAACAAAAATCAATAAAGCTTTGCACCTTTGCCCTACAGTTTAAAACGCAGTACGGAAAGAGAGTGGTCCATGTGAAGATGACGGTGAACGATACCCTCTTCGTCTTGAACGGGACCCAGGGGCAGCATATCATGCGGGAGGAGGTGATCCCCATCCCGGGGCAGGTGAACGGGGTCAATGCCCTGGGTCTGGTCGTGTTCTCCATATGCTTCGGTCTCATCATTGGCAGCATGAAGGAGCAGGGAAAGCCCCTCAAGGACTTCTTTGTCTGTCTCAACGAGGCTATCATGAGACTGGTGGCCATTATCATGTGGTGCGTGGTGTAGTGTTAGGCATGGTTTGAATTCGGTTTAGGGCGAAGTTGCCCCTAGACATTGATCTTGGTTCAGTTTTAGGATTGTGGGACTGGAAGCTGATCCTAAATCTGTACCTAGAGGAAACCTCACCCCGGAGAGTTCAAATTACAAGGTAGCTGGGAATTACAAGGTGTCTGGGAATTACAAGGTGGCTGGGAATTACAGGCTGGTTGGGAATTACAGTCTGGTTTGGAATTACAGGATGGCTGGGAATTACAGGCTGGTTGGGAATTACAGGCTGGTTGGGAATTACAGGCTGGTTAGGAATTACATGGTGGCTGGGAATTACAGGCTGGTTGGGAATTACATGGTGGCTGGGAATTACAGGCTGGTTGGGAATTACAGGCTGGTTGGGAATTACAGGCTGGTTGGGAATTACATGGTGGCTGGGAATTACAGGCTGGTTAGGAATTACAAGGTGGTTGGGAATTACAGGCTGGTTGGGAATTACAGGCTGGTTGGGAATTACAGGCTGGTTGGGAGTTACAGACTGGTTAGGAATTACAGGGTGGCTGGGAATTTAAATCTCAATGTATCGGCCTCTCACCCTTTTAATTAACATCTATATCTATCCAATAAAGAGAAAATACTTCAAAAAATAAGAAAAGTAGAACTTGGTATTGTGTACTATGTGATGGTGGAAATGTGTTGATCTTGACGGTACCACAATAACGTGATGTAGCACTCGCTTGGTATTGTGAGCCTAAATTTGACGTGGGATTTGTTTTGCATCAGGTATGCACCCGTTGGTATCCTGTTTCTCATCGCTGGGAAGATAGTGGAGATGGATGACATCACAGAAACGGGCGGCCAGTTGGGCATGTACACTATAACAGTCATCATTGGCCTGTCTATCCATGCCTTCCTGGTACTGCCCACACTCTACTTTGTGATCACACGGAAGAATCCCTTTGTCTTCATCTGTGGACTCCTGCAGGCTCTCATCACCGCGTTGGGGACCTCATCTAGGTGAGTTGTCATGGTGATAGACAGTAGATCTGACTTTTACTGACTCCTAATGTCTCGTCTGTCTCTCTCTCTCTCCTTTCCTCCTGTTCACCATCAGCTCAGCCACGTTGCCCATCACCTTTAAGTGTCTGGAGGAGAACAATGGGATAGATAAGAGAGTGACACGCTTCGTGCTGCCAGTGGGCGCCACCATCAACATGGACGGCACCGCCTTGTACGAAGCTATCGCGGCTCTCTTCATAGCCCAGGTCAACAACATGGACATGAACTTTGGACAGATCCTCACTATAAGGTATGCCCATCCAGTCCATTAACCAAGCTCTTTGGGATGAATCATGACTTACTCTTTGTCTCCCACTAACATCAATGCAAATTCATGGAAGTTAAAATATATTTTTCTGGGATTTAGTAAGCTTCTGGGAAAAGGAGGAGCTGCAGAGGTTGGTTTCCTTGAAACTGAATGAGTCAAGGGGTTGTTAAGGATCGGTGTCCCTTCCATGGGTCGGTTGAGCTAACGTAGGCTAATGCGATTAGCATGAGGTTGTAAATATGTCACGTAGAGTAGGCCAGATGGCTAAACTGGCTAACCTAACCTCTATAAAAATAAAAAGATGGCGGAACCGCAAAAGTTCTTCTGTGCAAAGGTGTTTATTTACAAGTGATTCCGGAACAGAAAACAACAGTACTGCCATCAACGTCTACCTTATGGGACAGCTTAACAACAATGCTGCCCCATCCACAGCTCAATCCAAAAAAATCCCCCTTAGAGACTGGAGAGAGGCTCCTTTTGTAGGGCTAGCCCCTCCCCTCAGAACAATTAACCCTAATTAATTAATCAATTAACAATACAAACCTACATTTTCCATGAACTAAACATACTAAAGGATATACATTGCAACACGGTTTTAAACAATATCACAACATAACATTTACAACATTACATCATCACTGACAATATCTTTCAATATGCCCATATGCATTAATGAGCCATTTGGGACAGGCACTATAAAGCCAACCCAATTCCCTTAGCTCGGGTCCTTTTCCAGCATACCCAGAAGCTACAGAGATGGAGAGAGAGGAACAGAACAAACAAACAATGCGCTCATCCACAACATTGATAAGTATAATAATTATTGTATCTCTCAAATATGAACATTGACAAGTGTGAAATGCATGCACCAAGACAGAAGTTAAATTGTGTGTCGACCCACATTATTAACTTATGGTATAATGGCGCAGGGAGGAGTGATGAATATGTGTGTGCGTTAAAGAACCAAATGCTGCCCGCGGCCAGTGACGGACTTCTACGTCACATTACCTTCCTCCTCTCCTGAAGCGACCATGTTCGGGAGCCTTGATAGGTAGTCCGCAGTAACGTTCTCTTTTCCTGCCTTGTGACGGACACAGAACCTGAAGGGCTGGAGCTCCAGATACCACCTGGTCACACGAGAATTCCGGTCCTTCATGGTCTGGATCCAGGTCAGTGCTCTGTGGTCCGTGTGCAGGTCAAATTCCCTCCCAAGAAGGTAGTAACGGAGGCTATCTAGGGCCCACTTTATAGCCAGGCACTCCTTTTCGATTGTAGAATACCTGGTTTCCCTGGGCAACAGCTTCCGACTCAGGTACAGCACAGGAAGCTCTTCTCTTGGCTCCCCTTGGGCCAGTACAGCTCCAATTCCTACAGCCGAAGCGTCCACCTGCACGAGAAATCTCTTCTTAAAATCAGGGGTCTGGAGAACAGGGAATGAGCACAGTCGTTTTTTCAGTGTCATGAAGGCTTCCTCACACTCCTCAGTCCACTTCACAGGGTTGCTGGCCCCCTTCGAAGTGAGGTTGGTCAGAGGGACAGCGATGGTCGAAAACTGTGGAATGAATCTCCGGTACCACCCTGCCAGACCTAGGAAGGACTTCACCTGTGTCTTGGTTCTGGGTTGAGGGCTATTCCTGATGGACTCCACTTTCTCCACCTGAGGCCAAACTTCACCCTTACCCAGCTGGTAACCCAGGTACTTTGTCTCCTGTTTCGCCCACTCACACTTCAGGAGGTTAAGCGTGAGGCCTGCTTCATGGATCTTCCCCAGGACGCTGCTAAGATGCTGTATGTGCTCCTCCCAGGAGTGGCTGTAGATCACCACGTCGTCCAAGTAAGCAGCACAGTAATCGTCACAGTCCTGGAGGACCTTGTCCATCAGCCTCTGGAAAGTCGCAGGGGCCCCATGAAGGCCAAACGGCATGACCTTGAACTGGAACAGGCCCATTGGCGTCCGGAATGCAGTGTAGGCCTTGGATTGTTCATCCAGGGGCACATGCCAGTACCCTTTGCAGAGATCCAATGTGGTGATGTAATGAGCTCTACCTATTCTCTCCAGTAAGTCGTCAATGCGGGGCATGGGATAGGCATCAAACTGGGAGATGGCATTCACCTTACGGAAGTCCATGCAGACGCGCAAAGAGCCATCCTTCTTTGGGACAATGACAATAGGGCTGCTCCATTCACTTGAAGATGGCTCGACAACATCCATCTCTATCATGGTGTGGACCTCTTTCTTGAGGGCTACCACCAGCCTCTCAGGCACACGGTAAGGATGCTGGCGGACAGGGTTCTGGCCAGGTTTCAAACGAATGACGTGTTCCAGGACTTTGGTTCTTCCTGGTCTCTGACTGAAGAGGGCCGGATACTTGCCAAACAGCTGCTTCAGCTCATCTTGCTTGTCTTCTTCCAGGTGAGCCAGTATGACTTCTGCTTGTTCTTTCCATGCCTCTGTGACTCCATCCGACTCATCCTCTTCTACTCTGCAGACCAGAAAGGACTTTCCTTTGGAGAGTTCCTCTTTCTCCTCCCAGGCCTTGAGAAGGTTCACATGGTAGGTTTGCTTCTTCTTACCCTTGTCCGGGTGCAGCACCTCGTAGGTCACTGGGCCCATCTTCCTCCCGATTAGGTACGGTCCTTGCCATTGCGCAAGGAGCTTGCTGGTAGACGAGGGAAGGAGGAGCAGGACTTTCTGTCCTGGCTCAAACTCTCTGTGGCAAGCGTGCTGGTCATAGCCTCTCTTCTGGGCCTTCTGGGCTTGCTGAAGGTTTGCTCTAGCTTCCTCTCGGTACCGTTCCAACCTGTCTCGCATCTGGAGGACATACTGGACAATCCCCTGTCCTGAGGTAGCTACTGGGGAACCTTCCCAGCACTTCTTCAGCAGGTCCAGTGGTCCTTGCACTGGCCATCCATAGAGGAGTTTGAATGGCGAGAAACCTGTCGATGCCTGAGGCACCTCCCTGTAAGCAAAAAGCAGAAAGGGTAACCACTTATCCCAGTCTTTACCAGTGTCAGCCACAAACTTCCTCAGCATGTTCTTGAGCGTTTGATTGAATCGCTCTACGAGCCCATCCGTTTGGGGATGGTAGGGAGTAGTCCTCAAGCCTTTAATGCCCAGCTGTCGGTGGAGTTGAACCTTCAGTCGCGAGGTGAAGTTTGTCCCTTGGTCCGTCAGGATTTCATCTGGGATTCCTACACAAGAGAAGAGCTGAACAAGAGCACTGATTATCTTTGGAGTGGTTATGGAACGGAGTGGGAAGGCTTCTGGGAACCGGGTGGCATAGTCACAGATCACCAATATATACTTGTAACCTGCACTACTCTTCTCCAAAGGTCCAACAATGTCCATTGCAATTCTCTTGAATGGGGTAGAGATAACTGGCAGTGAACATAGAGGAGCCCGTTCAGACCTACGGACAGCACTGGTTTTCTGGCACGTGGGGCGTGATTTGCAGTATTTTTGTGCATCAGTATACATGGAGGGCCAAAAGAAACGGGAGCCTAGCCTAAGATAGGTCTTATGTTGCCCTAGATGGCCTGCCCATGGAACTGTATGTGCAAGGTTGAGAACAAGTGGTCTACAGGTAGATGGCACCACCAACTTCCTGCTATCTGCCTCTGACCCAAGGTAGAGTATGTGGTTGTCGACTGTGTAAATCCCCCACATAAAGATTGACTGTCCCCAGCTAAGGCCTTGTCAAACAAACATTTCAAGGTTGCGTCAGACTTCTGCAGTGTAGCAAAATTTTGTGGAACATCCCATTGCACCTCTAACCCAGACACATCAGCAACAGGTACAGGGGTTCCCACATACTTCTCAAGACGCCGCTGGCGGCGTGACTTTCTGGGCCCTTTGGTTCCCCCCTCGCACAGACTATCACACAAGTCAGGCAGAGGTTGTAAACCAGCTTTGGCCTGGGCACGAGTGACAACTGAACATGCCATCTGAACATCAGACTGGCAAACTGACTGCTCATATAGCTGACCCCCACACTTCCCAACAGATCAGAGAGTACAGGCACATCCCTCCCCAAAATCATCTCAAAAGGTAGCTTCTCCATTACCCCAACTTTGAGGAGGTATTTCTGACCCTGAATCTCAACTGTGAGCTCAGCTGTGGGCTGCTGTGACCCCTGGTCACCATGGACACATTGGATCAGTGTCTGATGACCATAATCAATGTCATTAACAGGTACATTACCTTTTCTGATCAATGACAGGGAACTGCCGGTGTCAATCATTGCAGTAAGACTTTTACCATTCACTTTTACAGGTACCAAGCATGACCCTTCCCGAGTCTGTCTATTCTGAACACCATCCCCCTCTCTGGGTACATAACAGTAACCGGACACATTGAAGCGGACACATTGAAGCTTTGTGCCCCCGCTGCCGGCAGTAAAAACAGGTCAGACCCCTCCCATCAGAGCGAACTGCATGATCCCTTACCTCCCTCCCAGACACATAACCCCCAGAGTTACCTCCACCATCTCTGGCGTTTCTGATGTCCCTTGTGTCTCTGAGACTCCTTGGAGCGGGTGCTGCAGGTTGTGGTGGGCCCCCTTTACGTGCATTAAGATACTGCAGTGCAAGCTTGGCCGCCATAAGCCCGTCCTTGGGCTCGTGCTCTCGGACCCAGGTTCGAATGTCGTGTGGTAGAACTTGTAGAAGTTGCTCGAGGATGATGACCTCCCCGATTTCGTCCTGTGTCTTCTCCCCCGGTCGAACCCATCGTCGGTAGAGACCCTTGAGGCGGTGGTACGTCTCTGTCGGCGACTCACCTGATGGCGTTGATGCAGCTCTGAAGCGTTGATGGTAGGTTTCCGGTGAGATGTCAAACTTCACCAGCAGCACTTCCTTCAAGCCCCCGTAGACATTGGCCAGCCCCTCATCCATTGCTGTGTAAGCCTCTAAGGCCTTGCCCGTGAGCAATGGGACAAGCCTGCAGGCCCACTCTACCTCAGGCCACTGCCACGTCTTAGCCATGCGCTCAAACCTCAGCAGGTAGTTTTCAATGTCCTCCCCCTGCTGGTATGAGGGCATCTTTGGCTCCTTCCTCAGGAATGCTGGAAGATGGACGTTAACACTGCTGGACTGGTCTCCTGGTGCTGGCCTCATTACTGCTTGGGGTGCCTGCTGTGGAGTTGAAGTCCCTGCTGCATCGAGCCTTTGTCGTCCTGGTGTTGGAAGACCCAATCTTGGGCTCTCACTGACGAGTTCCGCCTGGTGGGGAGCTGTGAGGATAGATTGGCGTAGGCCACGTAACTCCTGCTTGAGGTCTTCGTCCCTCCTCTCAAGGCAGGTGAAAAGTTGCTGAAAAAGGGTTACCATGGTTGGGTGTGGTTCTGGTCCCCCAACTGCTCCTTCAGTCAGCAGCTCACCCAGTTCTGGTTGTCTTTGGCCCCGCGGTCGGGCTCCTAGTTTCTCATACTTGACCTCTTCTTCACCAGACGATTCCATGGTATTCCACCCCAGTTCAACTTCAGGTACCTTTTCTGACAGTTGATGCTGTTGCTGAGAACGCAATCCTGTACGCATTCCTTTACCTCTCTTGTTGGAATTCACTGATTTGCGGTACGCCATCCCACCACTGCCACCATATGTCACGTAGAGTAGGCCAGATGGCTAAACTGGATAACCTAACCTCTATAAAAATAAAAAGATGGCGGAACCGCAAAAGTTCTTCTGTGCAAAGGTGTTTATTTACAAGTGATTCCGGAACAGAAAACAACAGTACTGCCATCAACGTCTACCTTATGGGACAGCTTAACAACAATGCTGCCCCATCCACAGCTCAATCCAAAAAAATCCCCCTTAGAGACTGGAGAGAGGCTCCTTTTGTAGGGCTAGCCCCTCCCCTCAGAACAATTAACCCTAATTAATTAATCAATTAACAATACAAACCTACATTTTCCATGAACTAAACATACTAAAGGATATACATTGCAACACGGTTTTAAACAATATCACAACATAACATTTACAACATTACATCATCACTGACAATATCTTTCAATATGCCCATATGCATTAATGAGCCATTTGGGACAGGCACTATAAAGCCAACCCAATTCCCTTAGCTCGGGTCCTTTTCCAGCATACCCAGAAGCTACAGAGATGGAGAGAGGAACAGAACAAACAAACAATGCGCTCATCCACAACATTGATAAGTATAATAATTATTGTATCTCTCAAATATGAACATTGACAAGTGTGAAATGCATGCACCAAGACAGAAGTTAAATTGTGTGTCGACCCACATTATTAACTTATGGTATAATGGCGCAGGGAGGAGTGATGAATATGTGTGTGCGTTAAAGAACCAAATGCTGCCCAAAATAACAAGAACATTTCCGAGGACATAGACATATCTGATATGGGCAGAAAGATAAAATTCTTGTTAATCTAACTGCACTGTCCAATTTACAGTAGCTATTACAATGAAAGAATGCCATGCTATTGTTTGAGGAGAGTGCACAATTTTGAACATTGAAAAGTTATTAATAAACAAATTAGGCACATTTGGGCAATCTTGACACAACATTTTGAACAGAAATGCAATGGTTCCTTTGATCAGTCTAAAACGTTGCGCATACACTACTGCCATCTAGTGGCCAAAATCTAAATTGCACCTGGGCTGGAATAATACATTATGGCCTTTCTCTTGCATTTCAAAGATTATGCTACAAAAAAAATACAAAATAACGTTGTTTTTTTTCTATGTATTATCTTTTACCAGATCTATTGTGTTATATTCTACTACATTTATTTCACATTTCCATAAACAACAAAGTGTTTCCTTTCAAATGGTACCAAGAATATGCATATCCTTGCTTCAGGGCCTGAGCTCCATGCAGTTAGATTTGGGTATTTCATTTAAATTCCAAATTGAAGGAAAAAAAAGGCTAATCCTTTTAAGCGAAAAGTGTCTTACAGAAGTGATGTGTCCACAGAACTAGAATGGCATAACAGGTGGGACTGGCAGCTAGTGTGTTCATCTAATCCAATGTTTCCCAAACTCTGTCCTCAGGACCCCAAACAGTACATGTTAAAGTCGTTTTTTTAACTAGGTGAGTCAGTTAATAACAAATTCTTATTTTCAATGACTGCCGGTTCAGTGGCAGAACGACTGATTTTTTTTACCTTGTCAGCTCGGGATTTGATCTTGCAACCTTTTGGGTTACTAGTCCAACACTCTAACACTCTAACCACTAGGCTACCTGCCACCCCACTAGATTAGTCTATTATTTGAATCAGCTGTGTAGTGCTAGGGCAAAAAACAACATGCACCCTTTGAGGACTGAGTTTGGCAAACCCTGATCTAATCTAATCTATTTCTTTGGTTGTGTCTCTCTGTCCTGTGGAATAGCATCACGGCCACCGCAGCAAGTATCGGTGCAGCTGGGATACCACAGGCGGGACTGGTCACCATGGTGATTGTGCTGACCTCTGTTGGACTGCCCACTGATGACATCACCCTCATCATTGCAGTGGATTGGTTCCTGTGAGTACAGTCTATTTTCTGTAACAATTATTTACAGTTTGACTGATATGATCATCTTCTAAAGAAGTTTGGATATTTTCTGTGTGGACAGTGTCAGACATAGGGATGAAATTTTAGGATTTGGGGTCCTGACTAGCTGGACTAATAGACTGCAGTTTCTACCAGCCCATGTGTTGTTCCACTAGCCAAGGGTCCAAAATCTATGCCATGACATATTTAAGAAGACAGATTTCTGGCTATATTTTGGTATATGTTATACTAGCCTGGTCTGAAAACTAGCCAGTGACTAACGGGTTAGCTTAATTTCCATCTCTGGACAGAAACCAAAGCCTTAGGGAAGACTCAGTCAGTATAGGTAGTGAGAGACTCCCTTCACATTCCATTCTCCCCAATCCATCTGTTTCTGATTCTATTGACATGTGATTCCTCTAAAGATCTCATGCATGGGATCGAGTGGCTGAGCGTTTCCACTTTTCTTTTCTGAGGTTATTTAAACATAACCATTGTGTTCAACGATAATCATAATATTGTTGTATTATATATTTTGTATTGTAGATATGTAGTGGTGTAATAATTTTACATGATGTAGTGTTTTATATTTTGTTTTATATGTAATGTAAGTGCTTTAATATATTTCGACCCCAGGAAGTGTAGCTGCTGCCTTGGCAGGAACTAATGGACATCCCTAATAAACCACAGGTAGAATAGCTGCTGCCTTGGCAGGAACTAATGGACATCCCTAATAAACCACAGGTAGAATAGCTGCTGCCTTGGCAGGACGTAATGGGCATCCCTAATAAACCCCAGGTAGAATAGCTGCTGCATTGGCAGGAACTAATGGACATCCCTAATAAACCACAGGTAGGATAGCTGCTGCCTTGGCAGGAACTAATGGACATCCCTAATAAACCACAGGTAGAATAGCTGCTTCCTTGGCAGGACGTAATGGGCATCCCTAATAAACCCCAGGTAGAATAGCTGCTGCCTTGGCAGGAACTAATGGACATCCCTAATAAACCCCAGGTAGAATAGCTGCTGCCTTGGCAGGAACTAATGGACATCCTTAATAAACCACAGGTAGAATAGCTGCTGCCTTGGCAGGAACTAATGGACATCCCTAATAAACCCCAGGTATAATAGCTGCTGCCTTGGCAGGAACTAATGGACATCCCTAATAAACCCCAGGTAGAATAGCTGCTGCCTTGGCAGGACGTAATGGGCATCCCTAATAAACCCCAGGTAGAATAGCTGCTGCCTTGGCAGGAACTAATGGACATCCCTAATAAACCCCAGGTAGAATAGCTGCTGCCTTGGCAGGAACTAATGGACATCCCTAATAAACCACAGGTAGAATAGCTGCTGCCTTGGCAGGAACTAATGGACATCCCTAATAAACCCCAGGTAGAATAGCTGCTGCCTTGGCAGGACGTAATGGGCATCCCTAATAAACCCCAGGTAGAATAGCTGCTGCCTTGGCAGGAACTAATGAACATCCCTAATAAACCACAGGTAGAATAGCTGCTGCCTTGACAGGAACTAATGGACATCCCTAATAAACCCCAGGTAGAATAGCTGCTGCCTTGGCAGGACGTAATGGGCATCCCTAATAAACCCCAGGTAGAATAGCTGCTGCCTTGGCAGGACGTAATGGGCATCCCTAATAAATCCTATTAAATACAAATTATGTCCACAAGTATGTGAAATGATACACCTGGTTTTAGTTTGCCAAACCTCCAATGGAAAATGAACTGTTTTTTTCTCTCTCTAAGAAATAGGCTGGGTAGTGCATGCATGCCTTTGCCAAATTTCACACCAAAGTGTTGCCTCTGTGCAAACCTTGCCTTTTCTTTGGGGAGAAAAATATTTTAGAAAATGAGTCCCTCGTGGGAAAGCTGAAAGAGTAATATTCTGAGTGATGCATTCCCCTTCTGTACGGTATATTATCTCTAACAACTGGACTCCCTCCATTTTATACAGAGACAGGTTGCGTACCACCACTAACGTGCTGGGAGACTCGATTGGCACAGGTATTGTTGAGTATCTGTCTCGTCATGAGTTACAATCCAAGGATGCGGAGATGGGGAACTCTGTGGTGGAGGAGAAAGACAAGAAATCATACCAGCTCATCGCCCACGAGAACGAGCATGAAAACGAGAAGCCTCCAGTCAGTGAGACCAAGATGTAGCACCAACAGTTTGACCACTGTGGTGTTTTTAATCCCATGGTAAAGGAAAGCAACCCATATCAATCCTCAAAACACAACAAAAAAAATGATAGTGTTTGTTTAGACCAAGAAGCTGAACCAAGAGTATGTACAGGATGTATTTGATTTGATCAAGAGTTCTGCAGCCGTTCGTGCTGATTAGATTTCATTGAATAATAATAATCTGGAAAGATTCTGTATGGAGGAATGGTCGAAGATCCCAATGTGTTCTCCAATCTTATAACACATTTTAGAAAAAGGCTCAGTGTCATTATTTTCGCAAGGGGAGGTAATTTTTTATGTATATATATATATCACTCGTTAAACAATATCAATTTCTCTGAGCAATTGTATTAGTACAAAATAATATAATTTAAAAAATAAATGGAGCATACAACATAGCTCAGTATTTTAATTATTTTAAACAGTATTTTTGCTCATCTTTAACAGTGGTGGATAAAGTACTCACTTGTCATACTTGAGTAAAAGTAAAGATACCTTCGTAGAAAATGACTCAAGTAAAAGTGAAAGTCACCCAGTAAAATAATACTTCAGTAAAAGTCTACAAGTATTTGGTTTATAATATACTTAAGTATCGAAAGTAAAAGGAATTGCTCAAATATAGTTAAGTATCAAAAGTAAAAGTATAGCTCGAATCCCCGAGCTGACAAGGTACAAATCTGTCGTTCTGCCCCTGAACAGGCAGTTAACCCACTGTTCCTAGGCCGTCATTGAAAATAAGAATTTGTTCTTAACTGACTTGCCTAGTTAAATAAAGGTAAAAACATTTCACATTCCTTACATTAAGAAATCCAAACGGCACAATTTAAACCATTTTTTAAAATTGACGGATAGCCAGGGGCACACTCAGACGTAATTTACAAACGAAGCGCTTGTGTTTAGTGAGTCCGCCAGATCAGAGGCTTTAGGGATCACCAGGGATATTCTCTTGATAAGTGTGTGAATTGGACCATTTTCCTGTCAAAATGTAACGAGTACTTTTGGGTGTCAGGGAAATGTATGGAGTAAAAAGTACATTATTTTCTTTAGCAATGTAGTGAAGTAAAAGGAGGCAAAAATATAAATAGTAATGTACAGATTCCCCCCAAAAACGACTTAAATAGTACTTTAAAGTATTTTTACTTAAGTACTTTACACCACTGATCTTTATGGGTGTCAACCATTTCGGACCCTACTGTAAATCAATGGTTTTAAGTGCCTAGTATGAATTACATACATAAAATGTTGAACTTCTGAATTAGATACCCAGCAAACAATAATGAGTCCTTAGGACATCCCCAGGATGTCACAAAATGGTCGCCTAAAGTTGTCAGGACGTTGTGTCATGGTCCCTCCTGGAGGTTTTTGTCTAGTTTCCTGTTCGTCCCCTAAAGGTCACAAAGAAATGTTTCATTAGTTTCATTACACATCATCCCCTGATCAGCATATCCTAAATCCAGAGGTTGTGAGTTAGAAATGAAGTTGGGGTCATATTGAAAAGTCAGTACGAAGTGATCATGTCAAATGTAATCATTGATTATAGATTTTTACACTATTTTAGATGAACAGCCTACCACTTACCTGAAAACCGCTATATCATTATATTACTTATAACGGTTTAGGACACATGGGATCATCACGTGACAAAAACTTCCAGGGGACCATGACACAACATCCCAAGAATGTTCAGGGGACCTTCAGGCTACCATGACACAACGTCCTAAAAACGTCCTCAGGACAAACTAGGAACTATAAAAAGGTCCCCCAGAGAATGTTCCCTTGGGACCATCCCAAACCCTTAAGGAACCTAACTAGGAACAGAGCTGATTGTCCTCAGGACATCCCCTGTTTTCTGGGTAGGGAATAACTAAGAGTCCCTGCCACTCTTCTATAAGATGCCTTTACCCTTTGATGGTGTTTAAAGTTCAACAGTTTGACATAGATGATTTATTTTTGATAAATCAGATGTGAAATTATGTGGTCTTTCATTCTTGCTTTTGTTATTTTTTTTTTTACAGCTGACAAACCAGAATAGGTTGCCAAACCCTTTGCATCAGAGCTTTTTAGATTGAGGTTTTTCTTTGTAAAACTGCCAAAATATTAGTTTCAACTTGAGGTGGGAGTTGAACAGTATGACATTTTCACATAATCATAATCGTACCAAAAATATAAACAATTTCTGTATGTTACAATTTTGGTCATGCCTTTTTGTGTAAAGACATTACAGGGATCCCTATTACAGTTGAACAAGTTTCATGATTTGATACTGAAACCCTTGATGTCTAAGGGCTCTATTTTAACAAACGTAATGCAATGAGCCCAATAGCTGGCGGTGACATGAAAGGGCTGGGTTAAGATGAATGATCCAGTTGTGGTGTGTCGAGACTTGGCCCCTCACTGGCCAATCAGAACATGCTCCATGGTTGCTTCAAGTTGTGCATTTACCGTCTTTTATGTATTGTGTTGTCGTCAACTCGAATTCGAATGTTAGTCCCATTATAACCTAGTTCCTTAAATAGCCTGCCCCCATATTAGCTAAATATGTTGAACATGTTTGCAGTCCACATTGATATAGTTGCATTTCTTCAATATGGAAATACATTGTTAACATAGGCTGTAGCGTCCTCACTAAAATAGGGGCTAGGCGTACTGTTTATTTCATGCTGGACATGGACATGCAAAACGTAGTCAATAAGTAATATTACATTCCCTAGGCTATTGATATAGCCAAAGAAGACAGTATATCATTCTAATCAAATTCTAATACGAATGGAACCATAACTTGTTTTAAATAGGCTATGTTTAAATACAGTTACAGGCACCGCAATTGCTGCGTTGGGCGTATAATACAGACAAGGCAATTTAGAGTATGGAGGGTTTTACGCGCATCCAAACGGGACAAAGATCCATTATGAAGAGAAAAGGGTCATGTCCGCTCACCGTTATACTGCTCGCAAACGTAATGTTCTGTAAACATTATGGAACCATCTCACAGATCATATTTGCACTTCTCCAGAAATAGCAGATTAAATTGCATTGCATTTGAGCCTTAAACCAGCCTCACTATAAACACATGGAAGGGGAATCTCAATAATACGTTAATCAAGTTCATCAAACGTTAAACAACACGTTAAACAACGTTAAACGTTAAACAACACGTTTTTCAAACAACAATATTTCTAAATATGATCGGGTCAGAAGCATGATATCATAAATCGCTTCTTTCGTTCCATGGTACTGTGTGCACACGCAGGCCTAAATGTCTTCACGCATAACATTTGCACATCTACAGTAAACGAAATACTAGATTCCTGTCAATTGTATCGTTCCCTATGTGCCAGGTAGATTCTCAAAAAATCGTCCATTAACATAGCATTATAGGAGGACTGAATCATTTGGAGGAGCGCATCTTCGGTAATAGGAGAAGGGATGGATAGCCTACTTGAACAAGCGAAATTCAGGTAGACCATTTCAAGCACCTTTTTAATCATAAGCTACTTGGATAATGTCCAGGATAAAAAACAGCACCAATGTGATCCTGCTAAACCAGCCTTGATTAAAGGGAGGATAGGTTGTGCTTGGTTTTCTAGCAAATTAAACGAAATTGGGTGGGAACCAATCGTTTTTTTATGTTTATAAATATGAGATTCACCAGCACAAAAGGCACAGCTTTCCTTCTATGGGCACTGTGCGTCATGGCAGGATAGGCTGCACTTGCTCTCTCAACATCCATTCCATTATCAACTCTGTTACATGTTAAGACCTGCTTTTTGTGGGTCTTAAAACATCCATTTACAACTGTTAAAATTGTCACTTGCGCTCGTTTTTAAGGACACACATCAAATATTGCCCCCCACCACCACCACCTCAGCGCCATCGAGCTGATGTTAAACAGCTAAATTGCCAAACCTGGCATGAGGCCTGGAAAATGCCAGTGCGCCAGTTTTTACACGAGGAAATTGCAAACTAACGTGCCTTTGACACTCGCGCCTCCTTAGAGCCAGCTGTAAATAGAGCACTAAAGGTAATTGGTACTTTTCTGCTTTTAAACTTTTCAGTCTATTATTCTAATCGAGAGCCTATTAAATTGTACTTCCCAGTTCTATGGTTATACTGTCGTAATGATTGGGCAGAAGAAAATCTAGAATGTAGAATTGAGTGTGGTTGTTATGTGACATACCCAAAAGGTGCAACAAATACAACTTGAATTAACATGAAAATTGAATTAACTAATAGAACATGTAATCACGCTCTAAAACTCATATAGTGAGAATTTTATATTTCTTCTCAATGTCTTTGATATAAATTGTTTTGTATAGAAAAAAAGGTTTTGATATATGTATATATAGAATTTGAAGAGTATGACTTTAGGTGTATGATAGCTGTGAAGTTTCTCTAAAGACATTCATTTGAGAACTAGAAGAACCCCCTAGCTATTAAGAACCACCCTAGCTATTAAGAACCTCCTTAGCTATTAAGAACCCCCCTAGCTATTAAGAACCTCCTTAGCTATTAAGAACCCCCTAGCTATTAAGAACCCCCTAGCTATTAAGAACCCCCTAGCTATTAAGAACCTCCTTAGCTATTAAGAACCCCCTAGCTATTAAGAACCTCCTTAGCTATTAAGAACCTCCTTAGCTATTAAGAACCCCCTAGCTATTAAGAACCTCCTTAGCTATTAAGAAACCCCCTAGCTAATAAATACCCCCCCTAGCTATGAAGAATTTCCCTAGCTATTAAGAGCCTCCCTAACTATTAAGAACCTCTCTAGCTATTAAACAACTCCCGAGTGTGTCCCAAATGGCACCCCAGTCCCTATATACGTAGTAACCTATTTATATTACACTATTTTTGGCCAGAGCCCAATGGGCCCTGGTCAAAAGTAGTGCACTACATAGGGAATAGTGTGTCATTTAGGAACCATTCCCAAATCCCAGATCTATCTACACCGGCTAATAAGTGGAAGCTATGTGAAACAAACTTTTGAAAAGATTGAACGAGTTCCATTTGTTTACAATTGATTTTGGTGTCATGTTTGATATGTTTGTTTGTTAGCGCCTCAAATAATTAACGACAAACATAAACCCCCCCCCCAAAAAAACTGACAGGAAATGTAGATTTTTATTTGTATAGTTTTTAATAAAACATGGACCTTAAAAGACCTGTGTCATTTTGTGTGTCCTCGTGTTATCACCTGTCCTTTTCTCTACTTTTACCTTCTTTTTTTTTTAAACAACCATGTGATCTGATATTCTTGAAATTGATGATTACGCACGTTGGCATAGAAATACAGGTTTTAAATGTAGCGAGAGGAGTGTATATACAGTACTGTGCAAAAGATTTAGGCAGGTGTGAAGAAAGGCTGTAAAGTAAGAATGCTTTCAAAAATAGACATGTTAATAGATTATATTTATCAATTAACTAAATGCAAAGTGAGTGAATAGAAGAAAAATCTCAATCATATCCATATTTGGTGTGACCAGCCTTTGCCTCCAAAACATGTCTATTTTTGAAAGCATTCTTACTTTACAGCCTTTTTTTCACAACTTCCATAAAACTTTTGCACAGTACTGTATATATACAGTGCCTTGCGAAAGTATTCGGCCCCCTTGAACTTTGCAACCTTTTGCCACATTTCAAGCTTCAAACATAAAGATATAAAACTGTATTTTTTTGTGAAGAATCAACAACAAGTGGGACACAATCATGAAGTGGAACAACATTTATTGGATATTTCAAACCTTTTTAACAAATCAAAAACTGAAAAATTGGGCGTGCAAAATTATTCAGCCCCCTTAAGTTAATACTTTGTAGCGCCACCTTTTGCTGCGATTACAGCTGTAAGTCGCTTGGTATGTCTCTATCAGTTTTGCACATCGAGAGACTGACATTTTTTACCATTCCTCCTTGCAAAACAGCTCGAGCTCAGTGAGGTTGGATGGAGAGCATTTGTGAACAGCAGTTTTCAGTTCTTTCCACAGATTCTCGATTGGATTCAGGTCTGGACTTTGACTTGGCCATTCTAACACCTGGATATGTTTATTTTTGAACCATTCCATTGTAGATTTTGCTTTATGTTTTGGATCATTGTCTTGTTGGAAGACAAATCTCCGTCCCAGTCTCAGGTCTTTTGCAGACTCCATCAGGTTTTCTTCCAGAATGGTCCTGTATTTGGCTCCATCCATCTTCCCATCAATTTTAACCATCTTCCCTGTCCCTGCTGAAGAAAAGCAGGCCCAAACCATGATGCTGCCACCACCATGTTTGACAGTGGGAATGGTGTGTTCAGGGTGATGAGCTGTGTTGCTTTTACGCCAAACATAACGTTTTGCATTGTTGCCAAAAAGTTCAATTTTGGTTTCATCTGACCAGAGCACCTTCTTCCACATGTTTGGTGTGTCTCCCAGGTGGCTTGTGGCAAACTTTAAACAACACTTTTTATGGATATCTTTAAGAAATGGCTTTCTTCTTGCCACTCTTCCATAAAGGCCAGATTTGTGCAATATACGACTGATTGTTGTCCTATGGACAGAGTCTCCCACCTCAGCTGTAGATCTCTGCAGTTCATCCAGATTGATCATGGGCCTCTTGGCCGCATCTCTGATCAGTCTTCTCCTTGTATGAGTTGAAAGTTTAGAGGGACGGCCAGGTCTTGGTAGATTTGCAGTGGTCTGATGCTCCTTCCATTTCAATATTATCGCTTGCACAGTGCTCCTTGGGATGTTTAAAGCTTGGGAAATCTTTTTGTATCCAAATCCGGCTTTAAACTTCTTCACAACAGTATCTCGGACCTGCCTGGTGTGTTCCTTGTTCTTCATGATGCTCTCTGCGCTTTTAACGGACCTCTGAGACTATCACAGTGCAGGTGCATTTATACGGAGACTTGATTACACACAGGTGGATTGTATTTATCATCATTAGTCATTTAGCTCAACATTGGATCATTCAGAGATCCTCACTGAACTTCTGGAGAGAGTTTGCTGCACTGAAAGTAAAGGGGTTGAATAATTTTGCACGCCCAATTTTTCAGTTTTTGATTTGTTAAAAGAGTTTGAAATATCCAATAAATGTCGTTCCACTTCATGATTGTGTCCCACTTGTTGTTGATTCTTCACAAAAAAATACAGTTTTATATATTTATGTTTGAAGCCTGAAATGTGGCAAAAGGTTGGAAAGTTCAAGAGGGCCGAATACTTTCGCAAGGCACTGTATATATATATATATATATATATATAAAAAAGTGTATATTTTTTATATATATATATATATATATAAAAACGTGTATATTTTTTGTTTTTGTTCAATCTGAGCTTGGCAGGGCCTGGCTCGCCAGTGGGTGGGCCTGTGTCCACCCAGGCCCACCCATGCCTACGCCCCTGGATGCTACCATGATTATGGATAGTCTTGAAGGAATCATGAATAATGATGAGTGAGAATATTAGACCCACAAATATCATCATACCCTGCCAAATACTAACCTCCCCTGTTATTGTAATGGTTAGAGGTTAGCCTGTCTTGGGGTATGATATTTGTGTGTCTGTAACTTTCTCACTCATCATTATTCACGATTGTACAACAAGTGCTGTAATGTCTAAATGGTTCACCCGATATGGATGAAAATACCCTCAACTTAAAGCTGACAGTCTGTACTTTAACCACATAGTCATTGTATCATTTCAAATCCAAAGTGTGGAGTAGAGAGCCAAAACAACAGCAAAATGTGTCACACTCCCAATACTCTTGGAGCTCACTGTATATGTTTGTGTAGTGTGAGGCAGCTTGATGTACAAGTACTCCCCCTGGACAGCACTATGTAAGATGCA
Organism: Oncorhynchus tshawytscha; assembly: GCF_018296145.1. Taxonomy (NCBI): domain Eukaryota; kingdom Metazoa; phylum Chordata; class Actinopteri; order Salmoniformes; family Salmonidae; genus Oncorhynchus; species Oncorhynchus tshawytscha. The sequence continues at coordinate 8,934,712 of NC_056432.1, forward strand.
GCAGGTTAAAATTCACAATTTTGAAGAAAAAAATGGACATTCACCCTCTATGGGCACAGGGTAAAATACTCATCACCAATCACAAAGTGTAATTCATGCAGCTACAGAATGAAATTGATATGAACATAAGCCTGTAACAGAGTGTGGTTTCTAATATCAGAGTGTAGATTCCCACTCAACACGTATCCCAAATGTACAATATATGACATATGGTCATGTGAAGGGGAGAAACTGGAGGTGCCACATCACAATGTGGTTCTGTTGGAGTGTGTAAGTAAGGCCCAAATTAATCAGGAACTGATTAGACCGTTGCTTTGACACATGTGAATAAATTGGGGTTTTGCTGACATCTTGAGGACATGTTTATAACTGCTTCTTCACTTGATTTTCAAACGCTCCTCAGTAAACCTCAATATTCTAAAGCGATTCAGTGTATTTGATTCAGCCTAAAAAACAGCAGCTTGTTGTCAGTGTGAACTCCCATACAAAAAAATGATTTCAAATATATATTTGGGTGCATTTTAAGGATACATGCAATATTTAAAATTGGCCTAACATATTTTTCTAAAATATATTTAAAGGTCAAATGCAGCCGTTTTAATTATTTTTATTTTTTTTCATATCAAATTATTTCTGGGTAACAATTAAGTACCTTACTGTGATTGTTTTCAATTAGCAAAGAGCAATTTCTCAAGCTATAACTTTGCTGGGACTGTCTGGGAGTGGTCTGAGTAAGGAGGGGAAAACTCAAAACTAGGTATTATTGGCAGAGAGGTTTGGAACTATTTATTTTTGGTCTATTAACTAATTTGGTCTATTTGGTGATGTCACCAGGCAGGTCAAAGCTCCATCCCACCCAAAAAGGCTGACATTTCAGGCAGACTTTTCAAACAGCTTTGGCAACACCCACCCGTAGCACGCGCTCCAGCAGGTGTATCTCACTGATCAACCCTAAAGCCAACACCTCATTTGGCCGCCTTTCCTTCCAGTTCTCTGCTGCCTGTGACTGGAACGAATTGCAAAAATCGCTGAAGTTGGAGACTTTTATCTCCCTCACCAACTTTAAACATCTGCTATCTGAGCAGCTAACCGTCGGTAAATAGCCCACCCAATTTACCTACCTCATCCCCATACTGTTTATATTTATTTACTTTTCTGCTCTTTTCACACTAGTATCTCTACCTGCACATGACCATCTGATCATTTATCACTCCAGTGTTAGTCTGCTAAATTGTAATTATTCGGCTACCTCCTCGTGCCTTTTGCACACAATGTATATAGACTCTTTTTTTCTTTTTTTCTACTGTGTTATTGACTTGTTTATTGTTTACTCCATGTGTAACTCTGTGTTGTTGTCTGTTGACACTGCTATGCTTTATCTTGGCCAGGTCGCAGTTGTAAATGAGAACTTGTTCTCAACTAGCCTCCCTGGTTAAATAAAGGTGAAATAAAAAATAAAAATGAGACAGATCTCTACTGCCGCTGCCCACTGGGCCTGTCAGGCAGAACTCTACAGCCGCTGCCCACTGGGCCTATCAGGCAGAACTCTACAGCCGCTGCCCACTGGGCCTATCAGGCAGAACTCTACAGCCGCTGCCCACTGGGCCTGTCAGGCAGAACTCTACAGCCGCTGCCCACAGCCGAACTCTACAGCCGCTGCCCACTGGGCCTGTCAGGCAGAACTCTACAGCCGCTGCCCACTGGGCCCACTGGGCCTGTCACTGGGCCTGTCAGGCAGAACTCTACAGCCGCTGCCCACTGGGCCTGTCAGGCAGAACTCTACAGCCGCTGCCCACTGGGCCTGTCAGGCAGAACTCTACAGCCGCTGCCCACTGGGCCAGCTGCCCACTGGGCCTGTCAGGCAGAACTCTACAGCCGCTGCCCACTGGGCCTGTCAGGCAGAACTCTACAGCCGCTGCCCACTGGGCCTGTCAGGCAGAACTCTACAGCCGCTGCCCACTGGGCCTGTCAGGCAGAACTCTACAGCCGCTGTCCACTGGGCCTGTCAGCCTATCACAGAACTCTACAGCCGCTGCCCACTGGGCCTGTCAGGCAGAACTCTACAGCCGCTGCCCACTGGGCCTGTCAGGCAGAACTCTACAGCCGCTGCCCACTGGGCCTGTCAGGCAGAACTCTACAGCCGCTGCCCACTGGGCCTGTCAGGCAGAACTCTACAGCCGCTGCCCACTGGGCCTGTCAGGCAGAACTCTACAGCCGCTGCCCACTGGGCCTGTCAGGCAGAACTCTACTGCCGCTGCCCACTGGGCCTGTCAGGCAGAACTCTACAGCCGCTGCCCACTGGGCTGCAGGCCACTGGGCCTGTCAGACAGAACTCTACAGCCGCTGCCCACTGGGCCTATCAGGCAGAACTCTACAGCCGCTGCCCACTGGGCCTATCAGGCAGAGCCGCTGCCCACTGGGCCTGTCAGGCAGAACTCTACAGCCGCTGCCCACTGGGCCTGTCAGGCAGAACTCTACAGCCGCTGCCCACTGGGCCTGCCCACTCAGGCAGAACTCTACAGCCGCTGCCCACTGGGCCTGTCAGGCAGAACTCTGCCCACTGGGCCTGTCAGGCAGCCGCTGCCCACTGGGCCTGTCAGGCAGAACTGCCCACTGGGCCTACAGCCGCTGCCCACTGGGCCTGTCAGCAGAACTCTACAGCCGCTGCCCACTGGGCCTATCAGGCAGAAGCCGCTGCCCACTGGGCCTCACAGCCGCTGCCCACTGGGCCTGTCAGGCAGAACTCTACAGCCGCTGCCCACTGGGCCTGTCAGACAGAACTCTACAGCCGCTGCCCACTGGGCCTGTCAGGCAGAACTCTACAGCCGCTGCCCACTGGGCCTATCAGGCAGAACTCTACAGCCGCTGCCCACTGGGCCTGTCAGACAGAAATTCTGATATTCCACTGGGTTTTTCATTTTCCACATCTGTCAATTCTAGTAACTAGCTTACCTGGTTAAATAAAGGTGAAATAAAAATAATAACAATTAAACACGAAAAGGGCATTATCATAATTTTCACAATTTCACAGTATTATACCAACCTCATAGTGTGGAAGTATATATTTTCACATCACATTTTTGACATATATATTTCATATATACATGTCCCTCCTTCCAGGATGCTACTCCTTCCTCCTTGAATATGCGTCTTCCTCCTCCTCCCAGTGGGAGTCTCGATAGAGGTGTTAAGAACCCAGCATGTAGGGGGAATGAAGAAAAAACAAGAAAAAACATTCTAAAAGGCACACAGCACATGCCAGTGGTTTCATGAGCTAGGTTTCCATCCAATTGGTGACAGACGTTAACGTGAATATTCACAAATCTCATTAAAAACAGGCTGCACACTTTCCCACCAGAGATGTGTTTCCATCAAACTGTCTTTTTGCCGATATAAGGCTGTGCATGATGACATGCACATAAAAATCACTTTTGGGGACCGAGTGGCGCAGCGGTCTAAGGCACTGCATCGCAAGCCAAGAGGCATCACTACAGACCCGGGTTCGATCCAGAGCTGTATCACAACCAGCTGTGATCGGGAGTCCCATAGGGCGGCACATAATTGGCCCAGCGTGGTTAAGGTTTGGCCGTCATTGTGAATAAGAATTTGTTCTTAACTGACTTGCCTAGTTAAATAAAGGTTAAATAAAATAAACAAATAGAAAATGTACCTGTTAAAAAAATATGTGAAATGGGTTTCCATCATATTTTCAGCTGATGGTGTTGTCGCACAAAAAAGGAAGTGTTTTAAGCTGTAGCGAATGTTCCCACTTTGGTATGACACGTACCTTAGCTATCAGCTAACAGATACAGTGCAGGTATAGCCTACAGCACGTGTCAATCTCATTCCACGGAGGGCCGGTTGTCTGTTTTCTCTCCTCCCTTGTACTTGATTGATGAATTAAGGTCACTAATTAGTAAGGAATTCCCCTCACCTGGTTGTTTAGGTCTTAATTGAAAGGAAAAACCTAAATCCAGCAGGATTGTAGGCAGATTGATGTATTATCTGGGACATAGGGGTATATTAAGTCCACACCAGAGTGGATTCAGAAAATGAAGAACCAGCCTTGATGCATTCGTTAAAGTTAGTACTGAGAGGACCAAAGCTTTGCCAATGAAGGAAGTGATGTCAATAGTATAGGATGCAAGCGAGTGCATTCAGGATGTGCGGTGGTGCATTTAAAACTATACCGGTTGAGGCTTCACACGTAGATACTGGGTAAATGCCACTATCCCTTAGAAGAGTTAAGCCAGCCCTGGCATACTGGATTGAAGGGTAGTATGGTAGACCATCATATACTGACAGTACTGGAAGGGTGCTGGGAATATGAACAATATCAAAAGAGAGGTTTTGGCCCGGAGATTGGAAAAAGGGTTGATGAATATGGACTCAGAGATGTTATTATAAGGCCATCTGTGGCAATAGGAAATGTGCCTCTGTGGTTTTATACAAGTTTTATACAAGACCACATGTTGATCTGAGCCTGACAGAAGAAAAGAAACAGTGGTGTGAAGAAGATAATGTAGGAACAATAGTGGGTCATTATAGTAGTAATACGTTTTATTCTTGTCTTGCAGTGTATACAGATGGTTCAAATGATCTCATGATTGGGAAGACAGGAGCAGGTGTATTCATTCCTGATTTCTATATTAATCTATGCAAGAGACTAACAAATGATTTATCTGTATATTCACCATAAACGGTTGCTATAATTGTTGGAGTCCAATGGATAGAGGAGGCACAATCAAGAAGACTAGTAATATGTTGGGACTCTGCATCAGTTTAGTGTAGTTTAAGATCAGGAACGTCAGAACGTGAGGATTTATGGGTAGAAATAATGATGCTGTTGTTTGGGTTACAAAGACATGGTATTGAAATTCAGTTCTATTGGATTCCGGCTCATACAGGAGAATGGAAATGATACGGTTGATATAATAGCAGAAAGAGCAGTGAGAAAGAATATTGTGGATATAAGGGTGCAGTTGGGTAGAGAGGAAATGAAAACATTGACTCTGGAAAATGGGTTAGATTGCTGGCAGAGACAATGGGATGAAAGTAGTAAGGGCAGACATTTTATTGTACAATGAAATCTGCACGGGAGATGGTGTCATGTAATGGGAACAGAAGGGAGGAGGATATGTTGTATAGGATGATATCAGGAATATGAGATTGAATTCATCTATGAAATTGATAGGGAAACATGGTCCTGGAATGTGTAATGGATGTATGGTAGAGGAAATGGTTGATCATGTATTTTTATATTGTGAAATGTATGATGTAGAAAGGGAGAGGTTGTTTGATAGGGTCAGAGAGGTTGGACGGGAAAGGGGAGAGGGTGGTAATTTTGGGTGGGAGTGATGTCGTAGTGAGATTTGTAGGGAATTATTTTATTTTATTAGAAATTCAGGGTTAGTTAAGAGAATATGTGGGTATAGATAGGTCGTGACCAGCCTCACACTCCAGTACAGTAGGTGGCGGTGTACACACCTGCCAGTTGGTTGCGATTTGCCAAATGAAGAAGGAGGAGAAGAAAAAGAAGAAGAAGGAGGAGAAGATGAACCAGCAACCCTCCATGGAATGACTTGGCCTACGTGATGAGATTATTATGGACAAAATAGTAAGATTATTTATATTTGCTGAACGGCAGCCAAGGATTGATGATCATGTCACCAGAATAAACCCTCCATATTTATTGGAAAGGAGCATCGAGCTTATCCTCTTTCACTTTCACCACCCTGGGAGGTTCATCATAACTTTCATCTGTAGCCTAATAAACTTCGGTTCGAGACGTAGTGGGAGAACCACACAACATGTCATCCTGTGACTCCAAGCCTACTTCCATATGATGGTTATTATGTCAATATTTGCTCATAAAAGCGTTTCCACGGACATTTCTCGCATAATTAGTTTTACCAACACAAAAAGATCCCACCTTGTCTAGCATATTTTGTTTTGGAAAGTTTACCGACAAATTAGCTTTTTCCATCAGGCAGGAAGTTATTTAATCGGACGTACTTTATTTGCATAAAAAGGTTGGATGGAAACCTGTTTAGTGGAGGGGAAGTGGATGGAAACCTGGTTAGTGGAGGGAAAGTGGATGGAAACCTGGTTAGTGGAGGGAAAGTGGATGGAAATGCGCTTGTATGAAATGACTCTCCTCCAATCACACGTCATCAGGCAAATGGAGTCAAGAGTGGAATCTCAAAATGAATGTATAAAGTGATGAAACTAATTTAGCTAGTTGTGCTAGACATTTTATAGATAAAGGGATAAGTAGCATATCATTTCAAATCATAAGTAGCATATCATTTCATATCATAAGTAGCATATTTCATATCATATAAGTAGCATATCATTTCAAATCATAAGTAGCATATCATTTCATATCATAGGTAGCATTTAATTTCATATCATAGGTAGCATATCATTTCAAATCATAAGTAGCATATCATTTCATATCATAGGTAGCATTTAATTTCATATCATAGGTAGCATATCATTTCATATCATATAAGTAGCATATCATTTCATATCATAGGTAGCATTTAATTTCATATCATAGGTAGCATATCATTTCAAATCATAAGTAGCATATCATTTCATATCATAGGTAGCATTTAATTTCATATCATAGGTAGCATATCATTTCATATCATATAAGTAGCATATCATAAGTAGTATATGGTTTCATATATCATAAGTAGCATATGGTTTTTAAATGTTTGCATGCTTTTCTCCTTTGAGAAACCAATAGCTGATTCAAAGGGGGTATGGCAGATTTCAAAACTCTTCCATGAAGGACTCAGTTAGGATACATTTGTGCTTCCTCGCCAAAAGGACGCTATTGAGGAGGGATGGACCGTCTTCCGTTTCCCTACTGAAATTAATTAACACACTCCTCGACTACCTATCGGTTTCTGGGTAACGGATGAGAGAGCACGGATTTTTGCCCAAATTAGAAAACCCCAGGGAAGGAAGGTTCCGAGATGCTGCTCTTTTTCCCCTGCATCTTCTTCTTCTTCCTTTTCTTCTTCTATGGTATTATGGCGATCCGCAAACAAGCGTAAGAGGTGCATGCCGCCACCTACTGTACAATCAATTATACTTGGTAATACAAAAACTATTAGCCGTCGTAAAAAAACACCACCCCATTCCACTATTTATCCCTATCTAATCCTCATTAAAACACCACCCCATTCCACTATTTATCCCTATCTAATCCTCATTAAAACACCACTCCATTCCACTATTTATCCCTATCTAATCCTCATTAAAACACCACCCCATTCCACTATTTATCCCTATCTAATCCTCATTAAAACACCACCCCATTCCACTATTTATCCCTATCTAATCCTCATTAAAACACCACTCCTTTCAACTATTTATCCCTATCTAATCCTCATCAAAACACCACCCCATTCAACTATTTATCCCTATCTAATCCTCATTAAAACACCACCCCATTCCACTATTTAACCCTATCTAATGCTTATGAAAACCCCACTCCATTCCACTATTTAACCCTATCTAATCCTCATTAAAACACCACTCCTTTCAACTATGTATCCCTATCTAATCCTCATTTAAACCCCACTCCATTCCACTATTTAACCCTATCTAATCCTCATACAAACACCACTCCTTTCAACTATTTATCCCTATCTAATCCTCATTAAAACACCACTCCTTTCAACTATTTATCCCTATCTAATCCTCATTAAAACACCACCCCATTCCACTATTTACCCTATCTTTATCCTTTCCTATCTAATCCTCATTAAAACACCACCCCATTCCCACTATTTATCCCTATCTAATCCTCATTAAAAACCAATTTTCCCTATCACCATCTAATCCTCATTCCATTCCACTATTTATCCCTATCTAATGCTTATAAAAACACCACTCCCATTCCACTATTAAAACCCTATCTAATCCTCATTAAAACACCACTCCAACTATTTATCCCTATCTAATCCTCCACTATTTATCCCTATCTATCTAATCCTCATCTAAATCAAAACACCACACCACTATTTATCCCATTCCACTAAAACCCCACTCCATTTATTTATCCCTATCTAATCCTCATTAAAACACCACTCCATTCCACTATTTAGCCCTATCTAATCCTCATTAAAACACCACTCCATTCCACTATTTATCCCTATCTAATCCTCATACAAACACCACTCCTTTCAACTATTTATCCCTATCTAATGCTTATAAAAACACCACTCCATTCCACTTTTTAATCATATCTAATCCTCATTAAAACACCACTCCATTCCACTATTTAACCCTATCTAATCCTACATCAGGCCAACAGCCTGGGAGGACAGAACACTACCACTACCCCCTGTAACTCTTCTGCAGTAAAATCTGGTAATCTCAAGTATTTCTCTGCAGCAGCCACCACAACATCTATATTCGATTACATTTCTGTGGTACAGTTAATAACCATGGCTATGACGTTAAGAAACCAAACTTACTGAAGACATTATTCCTATCACTCGCTATTGGCCTCGGCCAACTCACAGGGATCCTCTCAGAATCCCTCACCCTGGAACCATCTTCCTCTACTACTCTCTTCACTGCCTCAGCATACGACACCTTCTGTACTTCTCTGATCTTGGCAACCTCAACCTGCCCTTCTCTCACTGCACACCTCTGATCTCCAGCACCATGGGTACCCCTACAGTTTACACACACAACTTTTTCCACCAATACTACACATTCCTTTGTCTCATGCCCTCCTGCACACTTCTCACATCTAGGAATCTCCCTCCTACACACTGCTGCTACATGACCATAAACTTGGCACCTAAAACACCGTAATGGGTTCGGGACAACAGCTCTCACAGGATAATTGACACATCCTTGACTTGGTTGGGTAAAGACTCTGGATCATCAGCCGAACAGACAGTGTCTTCTCTGTTACAGCACGCTCTCCACCTGGTCTGCGTCGCACCAAACGGTGGAAGTCACATACACCGGGAATCTTCCATTTCAGTTGATCCTCCTCAACACTTAACGCCACTCCAGTTAACATTCCTTTAAATGGCGCCCTGCTCCGGAGAGCAAAGCAAGTCACAGTTCTTGTCCCTAGTTGTGTGGTTTGGAGCGCCCGCTCCCTCTGCACAGAAGACACAAGAAATCATCATGAGTCCACTTCGAGTTACTTTCCCTGACTCAACAGTCCACAACCTCTTCTCAACCCAACCTGACATCACATATGGATCCGCCAGAAGGCAAGGATCCATTCTCTCCAAAAAACTTCACTCCCACTGGGCCAGAATCCTCTTCATCATCATTGGGAAGAGGCTCAACCTAGGCCATCTTCACCACACCTCCCACCGCAGCCAATTCATCCTCACTCTTGTCAAATTAAGTTTTGTCCGCCACCAAAGTGTTGTAATTTATCCAACATCTTCTCTTTGACTGAGAGGTTCCCTCTCCAAGTGGTACACAAAAACCTGTGCCATAAAATAACTTGTCTTGTTGGCAACTAACTCCCTCCTCCTACCTCCATGCGCACAGCTCCTCTGCTGCTGCTTCTTCTCCTTCTGTGGTTTTATCGGCGGTTGGCATTCAACGTTATGGTGCATTACTGCTACAAACTGTACTAGAGTGTGGGCCAGAGACCGGTTGGGGGGGGTGATCCAGGGGTCTCTGAGGTACTGGAACACATTGAGAGACCAGAGACAGGGAGGGGCTAAAGCCTACCTGCAAGCCCCATTTTAATTATTATTATATATATTTTTACGATGTTCTCCTTAAATTCCTGTAGCCACTTCTCCCTCATACTGGATCTCAGTCTCTTTCTTTCCCTCTCATACTGCCCACACTGTATCAATCTCTCTCTTTCCCTCTAATACTGACTACACCGTATCTGTCTCTCTCTTTCCCTCTCATGCTGCCCACACTTTTTTCGTTACGATGTTCTACTCAGTATGCCCTTTAAACTTAATTCCTGTATCCCCACCCTCAAACAGGATCTCAGTCTCTCTCTTTCCCTCTCATATTGGGCCCCACACTGTATCAGCACATGTTCCACTGTCTCTGTTTCCTTGCAGTAATCACACCTTCCGATTGGATACTTTCCTATCACCATAAGGCTCCTCCTTCCTCCTTGCATGACTTAAGTGAAGTCAATGCAGCTGACCAGCCACTAAGGGCACAAGTATTTACAACACATCAACACAGGGAAGGAAGGCTCCAAAATGCTTCCCCCTCCTGAAACCAATGTAGCCCAGCCAGTCAGGGTATAAGTTGCTCACAAGTAGCTTCTCCTCATAAAGAATGATAGAGGCCTCTAGTGGCCAAAAGGCCATGTTAGCATGGGCAGCGCCAATAAGCGTTTCCACCATTTTAATGTAGTCAACAGGGTGGGACTTCCAACTTCATTGGCAGAAAAGGAGGGATCAGCCAATCTTGAAGAAGATAATTGACTACTTCAAAATGGAGATAGCCTCAATGGCGCTGCCCACTGACGCCGACGCTATAATGGCATGGATGCAAAGATGTGTCCTCTATCTATCTCTATGCTTCTCCTTCATCTCTGCGCGCTTCCTCCTTCTACTTCCTCCCCGTGTGAGCTGAGTGAAACCAATGCAGGCGCTATGTGAGCCAGCAACTCACTACACATCAACACAGGGAAGGAAGGCTCCAAGATGCTGCTATTCCCTCCCTGCGCCAGCATTTCCTCTTATGACATTCTAATTCAATATTTGATTGCTCAATTAATTCAATTGAGAGACTGTCAAATACACAGAAATACAAAAACCTTTACATAGAGATTGACAGATTCATAGTTAAAAAAAATAAAGGACATAGAATCCTGACAAAAATGTTAAGGGAGATAGACTAACATAACCAAGTTGACCAACGCAATCAGTGACAGCACAACAATCAGCACCACCTTTAGTGGACAGCGGCCACATTACATAATTTATTTTGATCATATTAGGATGGGGAATTAAGCACATACTGGCTACATTTAGTAAAATAAAAATACATTATATTACTGCTAAATAAAAGCTGCCCTCTGCTGAAATTCCGTTAGTTAATACAAGAATGCACTCTACTGGCCAAAAAGCTAACAGCACCTGGTATTCACAGGCGGTCTCCAATCAAAGCAGGCCCGACTAACCAGGCTCGACCCTGCTGCTTAGCCTCCAATATCGGGCATATTCAGCCTGGTATGGCCGTAAACAAAGGGGAAACTCTTGGCACACTATAGAAAGTCAATGTGTTATCACCACTTTGTAACACAGTTAGACACTGCTTACATTTCCAGGGCATATGCCTTTAAATTTGAATCTTTTGAAAATAGAAAGAGCATATGGAGGGTCGGCCAATGATGGATGTGTGGGCCTAGTAACAGAAGCCTATAAGTGCATCCTGAGACCTAGAAGTAGGCCTGCTGTTGCCCCGGATCCAGAAATGCCTTGTTTTTTCTGGGTCAGTGGTAGACCTATTGATGATGCCTCTTGAGTGGGCCTATGCTGAGGGTTATGAGTTTGCGCCTCAGTCGTTGAAGAACTTCCACTTTATCACAGATGGAATAATGTTTGTGCACACTGCACTGTCAGGCCTCATGCGATGACATTGTTTTCATAGGCCTATTATAACAAATATAAACAATTATGCAAACATTCTTCATGTAGGCCTAGCTAGTGTTCTTCAAGCCTGCCCTGAGAAATTGGCATGCGGGCTTTTGTCACAGCCTAAAGTTAACACACCAGATTCAACAAAACAATACAACTGATTCCCAACAAGAACAAAAGGTCCTTCATTCCACTATCACCCATAACCAGGGGTGGAAATGGAAACAGGGATATGGGAGTGAAAACCCCCTGGGAAATCATTCAAAGAATGAAATTGAGTGAAATCATTTTAACATAAAAAAAATGCGCCGAATTCAAAGATTTTACATTGGAGGATTCCCAGAGAGTTTTAAATCCCTGCCCATAACGTTATCTTTTCTTGTCTCATGTATCTTGCGACCTATGATCTGAAATGACACATTCCAGGATGTTTAGTAGATGACTGCCAGGGGCATGCTGTCAAACAGTGCTATAGTCATCTATAAACACTTACGTTCAATTATTTAAAATAGATTGTGGGTTTGTTTCAGGTTTGTTTATCGTGCGCCACACACTGGTGATTCCTTCAAACTTGGCATCTCGTTTTGGCGCCGATGGAGGTCACTCCGACGGCGGCACTTCCGGTCGGCATTTTGTTCTAAGAGAGAAGTCTCACCGCAACAATCGTCATATTTTTGGATTTTTTTTTATTTTTTTTTTTAAACCCCCCTCCCCACACACATATAACAAGCGAAATTGGCCACAGATTTATTCATGTCGGTTTAGACGGACAGAAACTCAAACCGAACGAATGTGTCCCCAATATACTTCCGTTCAAACATTCAACCTCGCCGTATGACGGAAGAAGAAAGAATCTGCCCAACCCAGATTATTGTTGACTGCTAGTTTAGCTGGACGGCTAACGTTAGCTGGCAAGTCAAGAACGGAGGTCCGTTGGAGGAGCAGCAAGAGAGAGAAGAAAGGGGGAGCTAGAGAGACACACAGACCAGGACAACCTAGCGTAGCAACAAACAGAAAAAAAAACACAAAAAAAAAAAAATCACAAGGTAAATGGTGATGTAAACTATCAATAAATGTTTGATGTTCATATACCAATTCTCAAAACTAAAGTCGCGTTGTTTATTAAGCTTAACCGACGTAGCCAGTTAACGTTAGCTAGTTTCTCTCCTCGTCATGTTTATCATCGTTGCCACTTGCTAACGTTACTACTGTACGTTTTGCTCGCTTAGTAGGTAGGCCCCGAGCCCGAGTATTAGGTAGTTAACTAGCTTGCTAACGTTATATACCCGAATTATCAAATCGCTTGTCTGGTAAAAATAGTGAACTATGTCGAGATATTAGGCCAGCGCTTGTTAGCTAACTAGCTAGTTAGCTAGCAAGGGCTTTACTGATGTTTATGTTTAACTAGATACGTTAGCTAAAGTTAGCGTAGTTGATCAACGTAGCTAGTAACTAACTGCTAATCAAAATAGCAACGACTATTGTTTGCTAACTAGCTAGCTGACGAACGTTAATCCGACCTGCCACAAGTAAAGATAAATAGCTAACTAGTTAGCTAGGCTAACGTAATCTAACCCGATTATTTAATTGATTACAGTAACTAGCTAGACAGTTGGCTAACGATATATCAACAACATTGAGTTGGATAATATTGTGTAGGTTGGTTCGCGTGAGAACATAACGTTAATTTAGCTAGCTAACGTAAAATATGTTAATAAATACTGAGGATTTTATTTAGCCACCTCATGTGTTTTCAATACGTAACGTTACTCCTTTATAAAGTTCACCTCTGAAATGTGGGGCAATTAGCTAGCTACTATTAAATTAGTTTGGTGAACATCAGCTAACGCGGTACTGTTAGCTAGTTATCTATCGTTCATAAACATGACAAATTGAGGAAAAACATTTAGTTGTTGTTTAAATGCATAACAAACAAAAACAATCCCCTTAAGTTTTCAAGCACTATTGCGTTGATCTCGTAATATTATTGATGATGACCCCCCCCAAGTCATCACTGCATCTGTTCCTTTGTGCTCTGGCCTGTCAGTCTCCCAGCTGTCAGTAGTATGGCAGGCTACTGACGACTGTCACTGTATGTGTGTATAGGGAAGCTAGGGTCAAATTGTTTATTTTGTGTGTGTGATTTCAATATTACACAAATTATATTTGTTTCTGTCAAATCATCGGTCAGTATCTTCTGAGGCTACACCAAACATTATTTTCTTTGAATAAATACTTAAAGTTTAGAATTTGAAGACAATCTTTCTAAGTCCAAAATCCCTGTAGAAAGTGTTGGACCAAATAAATCATATTTTGAATTAAACCGAGGAGCCCGGAGAGATTCCTACTGTTATAGTTGATGAATCATGACATTTATTGTTTGTTTGGTAGTTCAGCACAATCCTGGACTCAAGTAGATCAAATGTTATTTGTCACATGTGCCGGATATAACCTTATCGTGAAATGCTTACTTACAAGCTCTTAACCAACAATGCAGTTTAAGAAATATAGTTAAGAAAATATTGACTTAATAAACTACAGTAAAAAAAAAAATCAAAATAAAGTAACAATAAAATGACATAACATCGAGGCTATATACAGGGGGTACCTTCGAGTCAGTGTGCGGCGATACAGTGTAGTCGAGGTAATTTGTACATGTAGCTATGGATAAAGTGACCATTCATAAATAATAAACGGCCAGTAGCAGCAGTGTACAATGCTTTTACTTCAGTTATAGATCTACTTTTCTAAGTATGCAAAAGCTTAATAGATTTAGCATGGTCTGTTTGTAAGAGACAAATCAGTGACATATGTTGTGTTGCATTTGTTTTGGGCCATTATTTTGGTCTGTTTTTTTTTAAGCTCTGGGCTGTGAATGCTTTGATGAGTGGGTGGCAGTATGACTCAACACCTGGGCTAACATTGGGCCATTCATTGAGCTGTTCTGTTGATAATGAGAAGGCAATGTGTTGTGATTAGAGTGTAGCTTCTGACTCCAGTTTATTAGAGAACATAGCCAAATGTCCCACCAACACCACACTTATATGTTTTTCCACTATTAGTTTTAATGTGAACTGCAACATCAAGCCAAGTAGGAGTTTTGGAGCTAGTTGACACTTTTACATTTAAATCACTATAATTTTTTAGCTGAATTTTTCAATTAAATGTTATGCCATTTTTTTCCCTCAGATTTGTGGACTTATTCCTGAAATGTCCTTGGTTTCAATCCATACAGAACAGTGCCCTACAGAAAGGTATTTCAAATGGACTGCAATGATACGGTTTAGGAGTCACACGTATGGTCTATTTCTCGTATTGAGTTTAGCATTATGTTTTTCAGCCCCTCCTGTGTTTTGAAGTAGCCTACAGTGAATCCGTCTTTTTCTCTTCCAGAACAAAGGAGATGTGAGTACTGGTCTGGCGGCTGTGACGCTGAGCAACCTGTGTATCGCCACACTGCCCCGCCCCCCCCACCTTCAGCATGAATGGGGATATGCCTCATGTTCCCATCACCACTCTTGCTGGGATTGCTAGCCTTACAGACTGTAAGTCCTCCTGTTCTATTTCACTTCCACACAGAATGAACCACGAGATTAGTCATTTCCAGCTGTAACATCATGTGATGAACTGTCGCAATAAAACACATATGTGTGTCTGTTGTACCGGCGTCCCTCTTCTTTCTCTGTTGCAGTGTTGAATCAGCTACCCCTGCCCTCTCCTCTCCCAGCCACCACCACCAAAAGCCTGCTCTACAATGGGAGGATCGCAGAGGAGGTCAACTGCCTGCTGGCCTGCCGGGACGAGAACCTGGTCTCCCAGCTGGCCCACGGTCTTAACCAGGTTTCCACAGAGCACATGTGAGTATTCAACCCCGAGTCATTAATTGTTCAACGATGCAGATATTTTGCGTCAATGGCCGTGTCTGTCTGTCTTTCTGTGAGCACATGTTTGACACGACCTGCTGCCTTTCCCCCACAGAGAGCTGAAGGACAACCTGGGCAGTGATGAGCCAGAGGGCGACGTGCCGGCGCTGCTGCAGACGGTGCTGTCCAGGAACCCCGGCATCTTCAGGGAGAAAAGTACACTCACTTTGAAGGCCACTTTGTTTTGTAAACAATTGTTACTCTAAACAAACTGAAGACAGATATGGATTTGATTTTTTTTTTTCACCTTTATTTAACCAGGTAGGCCAGTTGAGAACAAGTTCTCATTTACAACTGTGACCTGGAGTGAGCAATGAAAGAAGACAAATCCTTGCCCTCAACCTTAAAGTGAAAGGCTAATTTGGTGCTTTTTACTGTTAGGGGGGAAGCTGTCATTTTAAGATCTTTATTTTCTTAAACAAATCAATTTCCTTTTTCTAAGTCTTTATGGACGCTGTCGATTGGCTAATGGATTAAAGCTGCAATATGTCACTTTCTTTGGGCAGTCTGACCAAATTCACAGAAATGTGAATTATAGATCTGTCATTCTCGTTGAAAGCAAGTCTAAGAAGTAGTAAATCTGTTCTATGTGCGCTCTTTCTGTTCTTTGCTTTTTTACATTTCAGTTTTACCTCTTAGTTTGTTTTGTACACCAGCTTCAAATAGCACAATATTTTTGTTTATGGAAAATATATTTTAGTGGTTTAGATGATACAGTGATTCTCTACACTATACTTGATAGTTTGGTCACATTAACTGAAATTAGGTGAACTATTTTGAATTTTAGGAACAAGGAAAAGGCAGAGTGATTTCTGCTTAGTGCACCTTTTTTGATTTACTATACAAACTCACCCTTAGTAGCTGCTGGTTGTCGACGCTGCATTTACCAATTTGTAATAGGAACTGAGTGTAGAAATGTTCCTTTTAGTATATCTAATCAAGACCCTATCTTCACCACCAATTTGTGTTTTATACCCAAAACTGGACCATTGAACTATTAGTTCAAGTTACTTGGGTACTTAGAATTCAATCGTATTGTCTCAAATTAACTAGTATCTTAACAATTTATTTGGGTTTATTTTTTGTCCTTTTTGTTTGCAGATGTCATGCAGCAGCCGATGGTGCAACAGTACAAACCAATACAGAATTCCATGCATGGCAGCCCAGCCCAGTCAGCAAACTTTCAGCAGGCTTCAATGTCTCCTAATCCATCCAGGTGAGTGATGTCTCTATACATTGGTGATTGTAATCTTGGACCCTATTCCATGGTTTCCCCCCATCATGTCACAGACCTCTGATATATCCTAGCAAATTACATTCAATAGAATCTGATGTTTGACATGTTTTAGGTTGTCTTCACATAGGTAGTGAATTTCACATAGCTAGTGAAAAAACACTGGCACACCATCTGATCCTGGTCTCCTGATCTTCTGTCTCCCATGGCAGCCGGGGATTTGTCTCCCCACAGTCGAGCTCAGGGGGTCGGTTCATCCCCCAGCAGAACAGCCCTGTGCCCAGCCCATACACTCCCCAGAGCCCAGCTGGGTTCATGCAGTACCCTCACCCCCCCAGCTACAATCAGCACCAACAGATACAGCAAGGTAAGCCTCGTGTGTGTGTGTTGGTGGGGTGATAATACACCATTGTTCAGACATTTGATTGTGTACTGTTAGTAAATGTGACTGTAAGCCACAATAAATGCACCGATAATTGATACACGAGCAAAGAAGACTCAAAAAGTGTTAATTTGAACTTAATTCCATCATAGCGACACGATTGAGTGATCTGAACTGTCACTTGTGTACTGTCTGTAGCCAGCCCCATGGTCCCTGGAGGCATGAGGAACATCCATGAGAGCAAGGGACCGATGACCAACGCTGCCCACCATCACCCAGACAGACAGGAGGACTACATGAGTATAGTTCACAGACTGGGGAACGAGGTACCGCCCACACGTCCAAACCATGACTTAGATCCTGAATCAATAGTAATGGGTTCATTATGTTACCCTGTATTTCTGACTAAATGTTAGAGGGAACTTTTATAGCCCACAAAACAAAAAACGTTCATACAGAGTTTCTCACTAAGCCATGCCTTGTCACTCACTCTGCCGTCTCCATCTGCAGGAGAGTGACCCCTCCATGAGAAACGCCTCGTTCCCTCTGAGGTCGCCTCAGCCTGGGTGCTCACCTGTGGGAAACGAAGGAACACCCAAAGGTACACAGGGACAGACTCCAGCTCCTTCATTGGCGGCCCAACTCCCTTTTCATGCTATTTTTACCACACCTCCAGATTCTCGGTTGCAATGACTGATGCCTTTTCTGTTTCTTATAATTGTGGCGACCTTCATTTCCAACTTAATTACATAAATGTGAGCATCACTTTTGACTGTCTTTTCAGCTGGCTCAAGGCCGCCACTCATCCTTCAGTCTCCTCCGTATATGTCTCCCCGGGAAGGCCCCCCGGACCTGCTACTGGAGTCTCCCGACCAGAGGAAGAAACAGCAGAAGAAGAAGCTGGTGGGCAAAGAGGACAAGGATGCGTACGACATCGTCACCTCGCCCTCCAAGGACACCACCAAGCTGACGCTGTCGCTGTCACGGGTGAAGTCGGAGGAGGTGGAGGACCCCTCTGGTGAGCTGCTGCCAGTCATGATGGATCAGAACTCTGACCTAGAGGGCGAGCTTGGGTGCCAGCAGGTCCCTGTGCTGCAGAACGTGGGGGTTATTAAAGGGCAGGAGGGCCCTCTCTCGTCACCTTTTGATGAGGCGGAGCTGGACGCCCTGGCGGAGATTGAGAGGATAGAGCGTGAGTCGGCCAGTGAGAGGGAGCGCTGCTCCAAAGAGGTGCAGGATAAAGGTGTGTATACTACCAGTAACCCCCTCTGTATTTAGGCCCTGTTTGGCTGGTGCTCAGTCTCTAAAGTAATGAACATCTGCATTTTCTTTACTTCTATAGAGTAATTGTACATCTTATAGCTTTCAGAGAGCTCTAAAAGGAGCTCTCGCACCTTAAAATGCATGGGAGTGTATTTGTCCGTTTGAGTGTTTTCAAATGCATTCCAACATCATCTTTTCAAAGGATTTGTTCTTGTTGACTTCATCTCGTAGATTTGCTTCAGTGCTATTCATCTGATTTCATGCTCATTTCTCCATTTATTTCTGACTGTTGTACTTCTGGGACTTTTGTAGTTTAATGGAGTTGTGTGCCTGTGATTGTTCCTTTCCAGACAAGCCCCTGAAGAAGCGAAAGCAAGACTCGTTTCCACTGGAGCCTGGAGCAGGGGGCACAGCAGGCACCACCGGTGCGCCAGGCAGCGGAGGAGGGGGCAATGCAGGCAAACTGATCCCCCAGGAGGCTACAGCGGCAGGAAACGGAGCTAGCAGACCAGCCCTCATGGTCAGCATCGACCTGCAACAGGCGGGCCGGGCCGACGGCCAGCTTGACCCTTGCATGGCTGCGCCCATCCCGGCCCTGGAGGCACAACGCTGGCCCGAGGAGCCTGCCGAGGGCCCTGCAGCCGAAGGATCCGACACGGCCGGGGTGCTCCGGCTCAAAGCCGACAATCGACCCGAGGTCATCAAGAACAGCATGGACAAACACGACAACCACCGTGAGCCATCCAGGCACCGGCATGACGGAAAGCAAGACCGGCGCCCTGACACACCTAAGTCATCGAGCAGAGAGCACGGGCGGGACCGGGAGAGGCGGCACAGGAATGAAGACAGGCGCTCGCCAGAGGAGCGCTACCGGCCGGACAGCCCCAGGGTCAAACAGGAGGGCCGTGGAGGTGGCTTTGACCCCAGTGGGCGGCCTCGGGGCGACAGACCCGGCTTCAGGTCCCCCAGCGGAGGAGAGACGGTCAGAAACCGCCCAGATGGACTCAAACAACTACAGCCTGAGAGAAAGTCAGGAGACTTCCCTGCTTACCTGCTGGGGGGGCAAGGGTCTGGGGGTCTGAAGAACTTTGTGATCCCCAAGATGAAGCGGGACGGCGGAGCTGTGGACGTGGCAGAAGGCTGGGGCCAGCCCCGGGTCAAGCTGGAGCGGCTGGGGGTTCGGGGGCTAGTGGACCACATAAGTAAGAGACCCAAGCCTGTCGTGGTGCTGCAGAAGCTCTCTTTTGATGAGGTGCAGAGGATCATCAGGGTTAAGGACCGTCACGGCTCCAAGTCTGGCAAGAACAGGTTCCTCTCAGGAAAGTCAGACAAAGGTAAGAAGGCTGCAGTTCATTCTCAATGGAATCACCATATTGTGAATATTTGGTGAATAATAATCTGTAGTCATCCCATCTACCTTATAAAGGAATTCAGACTTTGTTTTGAGGTTATTCAATGAATTACTCACATGTCGACGGGCTATAGCTTGTCCTCTGCCAGCCTCTTCTTCAATAAGACACCGTCTTCCTGTAGGTGGACTAGACCAGTCTGTGCTGGAAGAGCTTCCTCCTGAACTGTTGGCGGAGATGGAGTCCACCATGCCACTGTGCGAGAGGGTGAAGATGAACAAGCGTAAGCGGAGTTCGGTCAAAGAGAAGCCCAAGTACACCGAGGTCGACTCAGACGACGATTCCAACGGGGAATGTGAGTAAACTATAGACAATATGCAGTCCAGTCTGTCAGGGTTCTCAGTCAACAACACCATGTATAGAATAGTCTGTAGTTTTTATTTATTTTACCTTTTATTTAACTAGGCAAGTCAGTTAAGAACAAATTCTTATTTTCCATGACGGCCTAGGAACAGTGGGTTAACTGCCTGTTCAGGGGCAGAATGACAGATTTGTACCTTGTCAGCTCGGGGGTTTGAACTTGCAACCTTCCGGTTACTAGTCCAACGCTCTAACCACTAGGCTACCCTGCCGCCCCAGGTAGTGACTCTGTGTGTCTTTCCACAGCTGCCAGGAAGCGCCAGAGGAAGAACCGGGGGGACAAGGCCTGGGAGTATGAGCCGGAGCGGGAGAGGAGGGGCTCTGGAGACCATAGGCGGAGTAAGGGCTTCCAAGAGGGATGCAGAGGCTCAAACAGCTGCTACCGGGACTCTTCTGATGAGGAGTCGCCCCCACCCAGCATGAGTGACAGTGAGTTTCCCTCCCTCTGACCTGCATTGACTGACTTATGACTGCCAGTTTAGCTATTTGTAATTCTTAAATGCACTGTCCCATACGCTTGTGGAATACAGTAGGAGCTGTATTCTCCCATCATGCACTGCGAAGTTGCTTATGATGACACGCTGCGAACGGAGTGAGCTGGGGCAGAGAGACAAAGCTTCACCTATTCCTATCTAGCTAGCTGGATTCACTGTAGCTAGGTAGCTAATACAATCCCCAGCTACCTGCTTCGGATGGCAAACTAGCTAGCGACGATGCAATCACCAGCCAAGCACTTTTAGCAAGTTGGACTGTGTTACACACAGCCAGTAGATGGCATAATATCTTTGTTAGAAGTAGCTATCTGCAGGGGTGGAAAAATTACCCAATTGTCATAATTGAGTAAAAGGAAAGATAGGTGAGTAGAAAATAACTTCCGTGAAAGTTACCCAGTAAAATACTAAAGTAAATGTCTAAAAGTATTTGTTTTTAAATATACTTAAGTATCAAAAGTAAAAGTATAAATCATTTCACATTCCTTATATTAAGTAAACCAAACGGCACGATTGGCTTTAAAAAAAAAAAAAAAAGTATTTACAGATAGCCAGTGACGCACTCCAAAACTCAGACACCATCTACAAATGAAGCGCCTTGTGTTTTAGTGAGTCCGCCAGATCAGAGGCAGTAGGGATGACCAGGGACTTTCTCTGTGTGTGTATTGGGCCATTTTCCTGTTCTGTTAAGCATTCGAAATGTAAGAAGTGCTTGTGGGTGTCAGGGAAAATGTATGGAGTAAAAAGTACATGATTTTCTTTTGAAATGTAGTGGTGTCAAAAATATAAATAGCCAAGTATAAATATCCTAAACTACTTAACTTTCTTTTTTAGATTTTTTTTTCCTCCCCTTTTTCTCCCCAATTTCATTAATATCCAATTGGTAGTTAGTCCTGTCCCGTCGCTGCAACTCCCCTACGGAGATGCAGTGCCTGAGACCACTGCGTCACTCGGGAGGCTTAAGTAGTACTTTTAAAGTATTTTTACTTACGTACTCTACACCACATAGAGTTAGGGGTATGTCTGTTAGGGGTATGTCGATCTCGGCATTCTCGTCTTGTCGAAATTGTATCCGATTTATCTCACTTGATACTCGGAATCGGATTTACTAGTGATCGGAAAACCCAGAAGTGTGCTTTAAATGTCGTTAAAGCCAGTAACTCAAGTGCACATTACTGCTCTATCACTCAGAGTGCATCGTTATGTTCCTTCATTACTGCTCTATCACTGAGTGCATCGTTATGTTCCTTCATTACTGATCTATCACTGAGTGCATCGTTATGTTCCTTCATTACTGCTCTATCACTGAGTGCATCGTTATGTTCCTTCATTACTGCTCTATCACTGAGTGCATCGTTATGTTCCTTCATTACTGCTCTATCACTGAGTGCATCGTTATGTTCCTTCATTACTGCTCTATCACTGAGTGCATCTCAGAGTGCATCGTTATGTTCCTTCATTACTGATCTATCACTGAGTGCATCTCAGAGTGCATCGTTATGTTCCTTCATTACTGCTCTATCACTGAGTGCATCGTTATGTTCCTTCATTACTGCTCTATCACTGAGTGCATCGTTATGTTCCTTCATTACTGCTCTATCACTGAGTGCATCGTTATGTTCCTTCATTACTGCTCTATTACTGAGTGCATCGTTATGTTCCTTCATTACTGCTCTATCACTGAGTGCATCGTTATGTTCCTTCATTACTGCTCTATCACTGAGTGCATCTCAGAGCGCATCGTTATGTTCCTTCATTACTGCTCTATCACTGAGTGCATCGTTATGTTCCTTCATTACTGCTCTATCACTGAGTGCATCGTTATGTTCCTTCATTACTGCTCTATCACTGAGTGCATCGTTATGTTCCTTCATTACTGCTCTATCACTGAGTGCATCGTTATGTTCCTTCATTACTGCTCTATCACTGAGTGCATCTGAGCGCATCGTTATGTTCCTTCATTACTGCTCTATCACTGAGTGCATCGTTATGTTCCTTCATTACTGCTCTATCACTGAGTGCATCGTTATGTTCCTTCATTACTGATCTATCACTGAGTGCATCGTTATGTTCCTTCATTACTGCTCTATCACTGAGTGCATCGTTATGTTCCTTCATTACTGCTCTATCACTGAGTGCATCGTTATGTTCCTTCATTACTGCTCTATCACTGAGTGCATCGTTATGTTCCTTCATTACTGCTCTATCACTGAGTGCATCGTTATGTTCCTTCATTACTGCTCTATCACTGAGTGCATCGTTATGTTCCTTCATTACTGCTCTATCACTGAGTGCATCGTTATGTTCCTTCATTACTGCTCTATCACTGAGTGCATCGTTATGTTCCTTCATTACTGCTCTATCACTGAGTGCATCGTTATGTTCCTTCACTCATTCACACATTGTTCAAAGGTAAACCACCCTGAAAGATGACAATGCGTACGATTTATTGACTTAGTCCTATTCCATTATCAGTGATTTAATAAAGACTAAAGGCTAATAAATAGCCTAATGCTGGCTATTACAGCCTGCATTTATTCCAGACACATTGAGATAGGTAGGCTAATTCTCTTGCCCTATATATATATATATATATATATATATATAATATACACACTTTTTTTTTTTTTTAAACTTTCGATATAGGAGCCTAACTTTTCTCTCCTGACATTTATGCCACAACATTTGTACAATTCAAATAATCAATCTACATTAGTCATTTTCTTTTCTATTGAAAAGTAAACTTGCCTGGCTGAGAATAAATAATAAAGGCAAACAAGCATGGGCTTGGATCACAACATAACAGACGTCGCCAGCAATGGAATCATTTTACGGACAAAGTAGCCTAGGGGCCCACTAAACAACACCAAGTAGACCAAAACAACCATATGGCCTCAGCAAAGTCGACAGGAAATAACTTGTTGATCAACAATAACAAGCCACGGATTCTGATTCGTACACGATGTTTGGAGAAAGGGAAACTTGTGATCTGAGACGAGTGAGTGTGATCAGAGGGAGAGCGGCTTGTTCTAATTCAATCGTCGCAGCAGGCTCAACCGATGCCCCCGCCTGTTTCATGACAGACGGAAGAACTAGCCAATAGCTGTTTGGCGCACACAGCGTTTCACATTGAGGGAAAGAGATGTGCCCTGGCAGCTGAACATTTATTTTTTCCAGTGACAGATAATGAAAAAAAACATGTCATAATCGTATTTGGAAAATGTTCCTTATAATACTAGTTTTGAGTACTTGGCACACTCCTATTTATGTTCCTCGTTCTCCAGACAGGCAGCTGTTTAGTACAGTGCTTGGCTAGTGCTAATTTGCCACATAGTCGCTAGCAAGCCACATAGTGCAACCGTAGGTAGCTATCTACTACCTATAGCCGCCCGCAACTTAATTGAAACGTGCGCTAACTGTCCTCCTAGCGCCGAACTGATTACACATTCACTACATTTTAATAGCTTATAGGCATTTCATGCTTACGTTAGGTTGATCAAGGGACATAACTTGCTAGCTACTGTAGCTAGCTAGATCTATTTTCTAAGCTTAAACTTGTAGGTGTGTTCTTCAGTGAACATCATTCAACAACAAAATAATAGTTCAACATTTGGACGTTGACAATGACGTTACCTAGGTATCAGCAAGCTGCAGTCTAGGCACTCGTGGCCCTGTCCAGAGAGAGAGAGCATTGCATTGTGGGTTTGTGATTTTTACTTGTGGTCCACAGTGAATTTCACACATTGCTTCCTGTCTTATGATAATGACGAAATGCAACCGTTTTTCACAAATATTGTTTTGCACATATTTGCATTATTTAACATTGGTTAATCATAGGAATTGGTTGTTTCTGCATGATTCTGTTGATGTGGTCTGAGCATTAACATGGTTAAGGGACTTTTGATTAATGTAATATTGTTTGAAATTAAATGATGCTCTTTCTATCTCTTTCAGTCGCCAGGCAGATGAAGAAAAAAGAGAACCAGAAAAAGAGAAAAGCCTATGAGCCCAAGCTCACTCACCAGGGTAGCTGTTCATTGGTTTACCATTTTGATTGCAAATTATCATGTTGCTATACAACGATGAATTATGATGACTGATGACGTTGACTTTCTGCCTCTTAGAACTGATGGACTCGTCCACATTCAAAAGATTCTCCTCCAGTGTTGACAACATCCTAGAGAATCTGGAGGATGTGGACTTTACGCAGATGGGTAAGTTAGATCTCTCTACGGTTTCTCTGTTGTTAATCTAACTTAATGTCCTCTAGCCACTTCCCTGAGTGTAGAGCCCAGTATATTTGAAACCCTCCTCTCTCTGATCCTTCATTAATAGACGACGATGAGATCCCACAGGAGCTGCTGCTGGGTAAACAGCAGTTGAACGAGCTGGGCAGCGAGTCGGCCAAGATCAAGGCCATGGGCATCACCTGCAGGGTAGGCCTTTTCCACTTGTTCTTGATGTCATGGCCCTGTTCGAATACCTTTCAAATGTATCTCACTTCCTTGGACGTCTTCCTTGAAATCGATTGGTTCACAGATACCGTCGGATAAGCTGGTGAAGGTACTGAATATCCTGGAGAAAAACATCCAGGATGGGGCCAGGCTCTCGACACTCATGAGCCACGTGAGTGTCTTCTTCCCACACTAGTACACTACAACTTCGGGGATCATTTGTTCTCCACTACTGATAAGCCTATACTCCTTAAGCATTTTGTTTGATCGTCTGAACTCTGCTCCTGTCTCCCACCCCTTCTTTGCTGACACACACACACACACACACGCAGGACAACGACGAAGATGAGGAGAAGCTGTGGCGAGACCTCATTATGGAGCGTGTGACCAAGTCGGCCGACGCCTGTCTGACGGCCCTCAACATCATGACGTCCGCCCACATGCCCAAGGCGGTATACATGGAGGACGTGATCGAGAGGGTTCTCCAGTACACCAAGTTCCACCTGCAGAACACCCTCTACCCCCAGTACGACCCTGTCTATAGGGTGGACCCTCACGGAGGTCAGCTAGCTTTATAACCCCACACACACACACACACACACACACACGTTCTTCTGAAACGCCCTCACCAATTTCCTCAGCCATTATTCCCATCTTGTTTACAAACAGACCGCGGGTCACATTGAATGGAAATGTTTTCCATTTGATTTTCGAACACCAGAAGATGAACACATGAAAAAACGTATTTCCAGAGTGGTCTATTATTGAGATGCAATTTGTTCAAGACGGCAGCGCATCACTCTCTCGTCCCCTGCAACAGGTGGCCTGCTGAGCTCCAAGGCCAAGCGGGCCAAGTGCTCCACCCACAAGCAGCGGGTCATTGTCATGCTGTACAACAAGGTGTGTGACATGGTCAGCAACATCTCTGAGCTGCTGGAGATTCAGCTGCTCACCGACACCACCATCCTCCAGGTAGCCAGCTCTCCCTCTTTCCTCAAACCAGCCTCTGATGTTTGGATCATTGCATTAATCAGTAATCCACATTAAGACAGGACCTCAGCAATAATGGTATTTTCTTTTTGTTTCTCTCTCCGCTGTCGTCTTTCTCTCTCCGCTGTCTCCTCTCTCCTCGCTCTCTCCCCGCTCTCTCCCCGCTCTCTCCCCGCTCTCTCCCCGCTGTCTCTCGCTCCCCGCTGTCTCCTCGCTCCTCGCTCTCTCCCCCTCTCTCCCCGCTCTCTCCCCGCTCTCTCTCCCGCTCTCTCCCCGCTCTCTCCTCGCTCTCTCCCCGCTCTCTCCTCGCTCACTCCCCGCTGTCTCCTCGCTCACTCCCCGCTGTCTCCTCGCTCACTCCCCGCTGTCTCCTCGCTCACTCCCCGCTGTCTCCTCGCTCACTCCCCGCTGTCTCCTCGCTCCTCCCCGCTGTCTCCTCGCTCACTCCCCGCTGTCTCCTCGCTCACTCCCCGCTGTCTCCTCGCTCCTCCCCGCTGTCTCCTCGCTCACTCCCCGCTGTCTCCTCGCTCACTCCCCGCTGTCTCCTCGCTCACTCCCCGCTGTCTCCTCGCTCTCTCCCCCGCTGTCTCTCTCTCTCTCTCCCCGCTGTCTCTCTCTCTCCCCCGCTGTCTCTCTCTCTCTCCCCCGCTCTCTCTCTCCCCCGCTGTCTCTCCTCTCTCTCTCTCCCCCGCTGTCTCTCCTCTCTCTCTCCCCCGCTGTCTCTCTCTCTCCCCCGCTGCTCTCTCTCCCCCCGCTGTCTCTCTCTCTCTCCCCCGCTGTCTCTCCTCTCTCTCTCCCCCGCTGTCTCTCCCTCTCTCTCTCCCCCGCTGTCTCTCTCTCTCTCTCCCCGCTGTCTCTCCTCTCTCTCTCTCCCCGCTGTCTCTCTCTCTCTCTCCCCGCTGTCTCTCTCTCTCTCTCCCCCGCTGTCTCTCCTCTCTCTCCCCCGCTGTCTCTCCTCTCTCTCCCCCCGCTGTCTCTCCTCTCTCTCTCCCCCGCTGTCTCTCCTCTCTCTCTCCCCCGCTGTCTCTCCTCTCTCTCTCCCCCGCTGTCTCTCCTCTCTCTCCCCCGCTGTCTCTCCTCTCTCTCTCTCCCCGCTGTCTCTCCTCTCTCTCTCTCCCCGCTGTCTCTCTCTCTCTCTCTCTCTCTCCCCGCTGTCTCTCCTCTCTCTCTCTCCCCGCTGTCTCTCTCTCTCTCTCTCTCTCTCTCTTGTCTCTCTCTCTCTCTCTCTCTCTCCCCGCTGTCTCTCTCTCTCTCTCTCTCCCCGCTGTCTCTCTCTCTCTCTCCCCGCTGTCTCTCTCTCTCTCTCTCTCTCCCCGCTGTCTCTCTCTCTCTCCCCGCTGTCTCTCTCTCTCTCTCTCCCCGCTGTCTCTCCTCTCTCTCTCTCCCCGCTGTCTCCCCTCTCTCTCTCTCCCCGCTGTCTCCCCTCTCTCTCTCTCCCCGCTGTCTCTCCCTCTCTCTCTCTCCCCGCTGTCTCCTCTCTCTCTCTCTCCCGCTGTCTCTCCTCTCTCTCTCTCTCCCCGCTGTCTCTCTCTCTCTCGCTGCTGTCTCTCTCTCTCCCCGCTCTCCCCTCTCTCTCCCCCGCTGTCTCTCCTCTCTCTCTCCCCGCTGTCTCTCCTCTCTCTCTCTCCCCGCTGTCTCTCCTCTCTCTCTCCCCGCTGTCTCTCCTCTCTCTCTCTCCCCGCTGTCTCTCCTCTCTCTCTCCCCGCTGTCTCTCCTCTCTCTCTCTCCCCGCTGTCTCTCCTCTCTCTCTCCCCCGCTGTCTCTCCTCTCTCTCTCCCCGCTGTCTCTCCTCTCTCTCTCTCCCCGCTGTCTCTCCTCTCTCTCTCTCCCCGCTGTCTCTCCTCTCTCTCTCCCCCGCTGTCTCTCCTCTCTCTCTCTCCCCGCTGTCTCTCCTCTCTCTCTCTCCCCGCTGTCTCTCCTCTCTCTCTCTCCCCGCTGTCTCTCCTCTCTCTCTCTCCCCGCTGTCTCTCCTCTCTCTCTCTCCCCGCTGTCTCTCTCTCTCTCTCTCTCCCCGCTGTCTCTCCTCTCTCTCTCTCCCCGCTGTCTCTCCTCTCTCTCTCTCCCCGCTGTCTCTCCTCTCTCTCTCTCCCCGCTGTCTCTCCTCTCTCTCTCTCTCCCCGCTGTCTCTCTCTCTCTCTCTCCCCGCTGTCTCTCCTCTCTCTCTCTCTCCCCGCTGTCTCTCTCTCTCTCTCTCTCTCCCCGCTGTCTCTCTCTCTCTCTCTCTCTCCCCGCTGTCTCTCTCTCTCTCTCTCTCTCTCTCTCTCCCCGCTGTCTCTCTCTCTCTCTCTCTCTCCCCGCTGTCTCTCTCTCTCTCTCACTCCCCGCTGTCTCTCTCTCTCCCGCTGTCTCTCCTCTCTCTCTCCCCGCTGTCTCTCCTCTCTCTCTCCCGCTGTCTCTCCTCTCTCTCTCTCCCCGCTCTCTCTCTCTCTCTCTCTCTCCCCTGTCTCTCTCTCTCTCTCTCTCTCTCTCTCTCTCTCTCTCTCCCCGCTGTCTCTCTCTCTCTCTCTCTCTCTCTCTCTCTCCCCGCTGTCTCTCTCTCTCTCTCTCTCTCTCTCTCCCGCTGTCTCTCTCTCTCTCTCTCCCCCCGCTGTCTCTCTCTCTCTCCGCTGTCTCTCTCTCTCTCTCTCTCGCTGTCTTCTCTGCTCTCGCTGTCTTCTCTCGCTCTCGCTGTCTCCTCTCGCTCTCGCTGTCTCCGCTCTCTCTCTCTCTCGCTCTCCCCGCTCTCTCTCTCGCTGTCTCCTCGCTCTCTCCTCTCGCTCTCTCCTCTCTCTCTCGCTCTCTCGCTCTCTCTCGCTCTCTCGCTCTCTCTCTCGCTCTCGCTGTCTCCTCTCGCTCTCGCTGTCTCCTCTCGCTCTCGCTGTCTCCTCTCGCTGTCTCCTCTCGCTCTCGCTGTCTCTCTCTCGCTGTCTCCTCTCGCTCTCGCTGTCTCCGCTCTCTCGCTCTCGCTGCTATCTCCTCTCGCTCTCGCTGTCTCCTCTCTCTCGCTCTCGCTCTCTCCTCTCGCTCTCGCTGTCTCCTCTCTCTCGCTCTCTCCTCTCTCTCTCGCTCTCTCGCTCTCTCGCTCTCTCTCTCGCTCTCTCGCTCTCGCTCTCGCTGTCTTCTCTCGCTCTCGCTGTCTCCGCTCTCTCGCTCTCGCTGTCTCCACTCGCTCTCGCTCTCCCCGCTCTCTCTCTCTCTCTCGCTCTCCCCGCTCTCTCTCTCTCTCGCTGTCTCCTCGCTCTCGCTCTCTCCTCTCGCTCTCGCTGTCTCCTCTCTCTCGCTCTCTCCTCTCTCTCTCTCCTCTCTCTCTCGCTCTCTCCCTCTCTCTCTCGCTCGCTCTCTCCTCTCTCGCTCGCTCTCTCCTCTCTCTCTCGCTCTCTCCTCTCTCTCTCGCTCTCTCCTCTCTCTCTCGCTCTCTCCTCTCGCTCTCTCCTCTCGCTCTCTCCTCTCGCTCTCTCCTCTCTCTCCTCTCTCTCTCCTCTCTCTCTCGCTCTCTCCTCTCTCTCTCTCTCTCGCTCTCTCCTCTCTCTCTCGCTCTCGCTCTCTCCTCTCTCTCTCGCTCTCGCTCTCGCTCTCTCCTCTCGCTCTCGCTCTCTCCTCTCTCTCTCGCTGTCTCCTCTCGCTCTCGCTGTCTCCTCTCGCTCTCGCTGTCTCCTCTCTCTCTCGCTCTCGCTGTCTCCTCTCTCTCTCGCTCTCGCTGCCTCCTCTCGCTCTCCCCGCTGTCTCCTCTCGCTGTCTCCTCTCGCTCTCGCTGTCTCCTCTCGCTGTCTCCTCTCGCTGTCTGCTCTCGCTCTCTCCTCTCGCTCTCGCTGTCTCCTCTCGCTCTCGCTGTCTCCTCTCGCTCTCGCTGTCTCCTCTCGCTCTCGCTGTCTCCTCTCGCTCTCGCTGTCTCCTCTCGCTCTCGCTGTCTCCTCTCGCTCTCGCTGTCTCCTCTCGCTCTCGCTGTCTCCTCTCGCTGTCTGCTCTCGCTCTCTCCTCTCGCTCTCTCGCTCTCTCCTCTCGCTCTCGCTCTCTCCTCTCGCTCTCGCTCTCTCCTCTCGCTCTCTCCTCTCGCTCTCTCCTCTCGATCTCGCTCTCTCCTCTCGCTCTCGCTGTCTCCTCTCGCTGTCTCCTCTCGCTCTCGCTGTCTGTCTCCTCTCGCTGCTCTCGCTGTCTCCTCTCGCTCTCGCTGTCTCCTCTCGCTCTCGCTGTCTCCTCTCGCTGTCTCCTCTCGCTCTCGCTGTCTCCTCTCTCTCGCTCTCGCTGTCTCCTCTCTCTCTCTCGCTCTCGCTGTCTCCTCTCTCTCTCTCGCTCTCGCTGTCTCCTCTCGCTCTCGCTCTCGCTGTCTCCTCTCGCTCTCGCTGTCTCCTCTCGCTGTCTCCTCTCGCTCTCGCTGTCTCCTCTCGCTCTCGCTGTCTCCTCTCGCTGTCTCCTCTCGCTCTCGCTGTCTCCTCTCGCTCTCGCTGTCTCCTCTCGCTCTCGCTGTCTCCTCTCGCTGTCTCCTCTCGCTCTCGCTCTCTCCTCTCGCTCTCGCTGTCTCCTCTCGCTGTCTCCTCTCGCTCTCGCTCTCTCCTCTCGCTCTCGCTGTCTCCTCTCGCTGTCTCCTCTCGCTCTCGCTCTCTCCTCTCGCTCTCGCTGTCTCCTCTCGCTGTCTCCTCTCGCTCTCGCTGTCTCCTCTCGCTCTCGCTGTCTCCTCTCGCTCTCGCTGTCTGCTCTCGCTCTCGCTGTCTCCTCTCGCTCTCACTGTCTCCTCTCTCTCTCTCGCTCTCACTGTCTCCTTTCTCTCTCGCTGTCTCCTCTCGCTCTCGCTGTCTCCTCTCGCTCTCGCTGTCTCCTCTCGCTCTCGCTGTCTCCTCTCGCTGTCTCCTCTCGCTGTCTCCTCTCGCTGTCTCCTCTCGCTGTCTCCTCTCGCTCTCGCTGTCTCCTCTCGCTCTCGCTGTCTCCTCTCGCTCTCGCTGTCTCCTCTCGCTCTCGCTGTCTCCTCTCGCTCTCGCTGTCTCCTCTCGCTCTCGCTGTCTCCTCTCGCTCTCGCTGTCTCCTCTCGCTCTCGCTGTCTCCTCTCGCTCTCGCTGTCTGCTCTCGCTCTCGCTGTCTCCTCTCGCTCTCGCTGTCTCCGCTCTCGCTGTCTCCGCTCTCTCGCTCTCGCTGTCTCCGCTCTCTCGCTCTCGCTGTCTCCGCTCTCTCGCTCTCGCTGTCTCCGCTCTCTCGCTGTCTCCGCTCTCTCCGCTCTCTCGCTCTCGCTGTCTCCGCTCTCTCGCTCTCGCTGTCTCCGCTCTCTCGCTCTCGCTGTCTCCGCTCTCTCGCTCTCGCTGTCTCCGCTCTCTCGCTCTCGCTGTCTCCGCTCTCTCGCTCTCGCTGTCTCCGCTCTCTCGCTCTCGCTGTCTCCGCTCTCTCGCTGTCTCCGCTCTCTCGCTCTCGCTGTCTCCGCTCTCTCGCTCTCGCTCTCGCTCTCTCCTCTCGCTCTCGCTCTCTCTCTCGCTCTCGCTCTCTCCTCTCGCTCTCGCTCTCTCCTCTCGCTCTCGCTCTCTCCTCTCGCTCTCGCTCTCTCCTCTCTCTCTCGCTCTCGCTCTCGCTGTCTCCTCTCTCTCTCGCTCTCGCTGTCTCCTCGCTCTCGCTGTCTCCTCTCGCTCTCGCTCTCGCTCTCTCTCTCTCTCTCGCTCTCTCCTCTCTCTCTCGCTCTCGCTCTCGCTCTCTCCTCTCTCTCTCGCTCTCGCTCTCTCCTCTCTCTCTCGCTCTCGCTCTCTCCTCTCTCTCTCGCTCTCTCCTCTCGCTCTCGCTCTCTCCTCTCGCTCTCGCTCTCTCCTCTCTCTCTCGCTCTCGCTCTCACCTCTCTCTCTCTCGCTCTCTCCTCTCTCTCTCGCTCTCGCTGTCTCCTCGCTCTCGCTGTCTCCTCTCTCTCTCGCTCTCGCTGTCTCCTCGCTCTCGCTGTCTCCTCGCTCTCGCTGTCTCCTCTCGCTCTCGCTGTCTCCTCTCGCTCTCGCTGTCTCCGCTCTCTCGCTCTCGCTCTCCCGCTCTCTCTCGCTCTCCCCGCTGTCTCCTCTCTCTCGCTCTCCCCGCTGTCTCCCCTCTCCGCTCTCTCCCGCTGTCTCCTCTCTCGCTCTCTCCCCGCTGTCTCCTCTCTCGCTCTCTCCCCGCTGTCTCCCCTCTCGCTCTCTCCCCGCTGTCTCGTAGATCTCCTCAATGGGCATCACCCCATTCTTTGTGGAGAGTGTCAGTGAGCTGCAGCTGTGTGCCATCAAGCTGGTGACGGCGGTAAGTGTTCCCTTCCAAGGCTCCAGAGTGAGAATTTTATATTTTTTTTATTGGTCGCATGGGTGTGAGCTGTAAATTCTAGCAGGTCATTTTGTAGGCGGCTAAAAGCATGATTTATTCTAACAGTGTCAGATCAGGGTTTCCTAAACTCTGTCCTCAGGACTCCAAGGGGTGCACTTTGAGTTTTTTGGCCCTAGAACTACACAGCTGATTCAAATCAACTAATCATCAAGCTTTGATCATTTGACTCAGCTGTGTAGTGTTTGGGCAAAAACCAAAACGTGCAATCCTTGGAATCCAGAGTACAGAGTTTGGGTTACGCTGTGTCAGATTGACCTTAACCTTGTGTCCGTGGCTAGGTGTTCTCCCGCTATGAGAAGCACAGGCAGCTGATTCTGGAAGAGATCTTCACATCTCTGGCCAGACTGCCCACCAGCAAACGCAGTCTCCGCAACTTCAGGTAAATAGAACCATAACCAAGCCCATATAACATAGGAAGGAAAGGTGCTACAAAATCATGTCATTTATACATTTCCCCACTGTGTCAAATCTCACCGTTGCAGTTAAAGGGAATTTGTCTTGAAAGACTTGGGGTGTATTCACTAGGAAACAAACAGGACAAAACTGGGTGGGACATACCTGAACTTATAAGAAACGCTAAAAATGTTTTCGTTGCTAAGTGTTTTGCTACGGTGTGCACAAACGAATACACCCTCTGGTTAAATAAAGGGAGGAGTGCACTAAAGAATACACCCCCTGGTTAAATAAAGGGAGGAGTGCACTAATGAATACACCCTCTGGTTAAATAAAGGGAGTTGTTCACTAATGAATACACCCCCTGGTTAAATAAAGGGAGGAGTGGACTAATGAATACACCCTCTGGTTAAATAAAGGGAGGAGTGCACTAATGAATACACCCTCTTGTTAAATAAAGGGAGTTGTTCACTAATGAATACACCCCCTGGTTAAATAAAGGGAGGAGTGCACTAAAGAATACACCCCCTGGGAAAATAAATAAACAAATAACTCTGAAACGCTGTTGGTTGTTTG
The DNA here is from genome assembly GCF_018296145.1 of Oncorhynchus tshawytscha. Lineage (NCBI taxonomy): Eukaryota > Metazoa > Chordata > Actinopteri > Salmoniformes > Salmonidae > Oncorhynchus > Oncorhynchus tshawytscha. Next base: position 8,968,090 of record NC_056432.1, read on the forward strand.
GGCAGGCTGAACAGCAGCGACAGGGACGGCGAGCCCATGTACATCCAAATGGTTACAGCCCTGGTGCTACAGCTCATTCAGTGTGTGGTACACCTCCCAAACGACCGCGACGGCATGGAGGACGAGTACGACAGCAAGGTACGCAGAGAAATGGTGTGATCGTGACCACTGTAAACTCGGGATAAAACAAGCTCACACAGTGATCTTTATTTAGGTCAGAGAAGTTGAAGCTCTAGGATGATGCTCGAGTTTCCGACTTGGGATTTCCGAGTTGTTTGACGTTTTTTTGTTGTTCCGGGGTTGTCTTGAATGCATCAAAACACACAGCCGCCACCAAATGTAACGCCATAGAGTTAGGAAGAGGGCCCAATTCAATGGCGCCACCAATGTCCAACTAGGCTTTGTGGAAGGTGTACAGTTGTGGCCAAAAGTTTTGAGAATGACAAATATTAATTTTGCATTTACTCCAGAATGTTATGAAGAGTGATCAGATGAATTGCAAAGTCCCTCTTTGCCATGCAAATAAACTGAATCCCCCCCCAAATATTTCCACTGCATTTCAGCCCTGCCACAAAAGGGCCAGCTGACATCATGTCAGTCATTCTCTCGTTAACACAGGTGTGAGTGTTGACGAGGACAAGGCTGGAGATCACTCTGTCATGATAATTGAGTTTGAATAAAAGACTGGAAGCTTCAAAAGTAGGGTGGTACTTGGAATCATAGTTCTTCCTCTGTCAACCATGGTTACCTGCAAGGAAACACGTGCTGTCATCATTGCTTTGCACAAAAAGGGCTTCACAGGCAAGGATATTGCTGCCAGTAAGATTGCACCTAAATTAACCATTTATCGGATTATCAAGAACTTCAAGAAGAGCGCTTCAATTGTTGTGAAGAAGGCTTCAGGGCACCCAAGAAAGTCCAGCAAGCGCCAAGACCGTCTCCTAAAGTTGATTCAGCTGCGGGATCGGGGCACCACCAGTACAGAGCTTGCTCAGGAATGGCAGCAGGCAGGTGTGAGTGCATCTGCACGCACAGTGAGGCGAAGACTTTTGTAGGATGGCCTGGTGTCAAGAAGGACAGCAAAGAAGCCACTTCTCTCCAGGAAAAACATCAGGGACAGACTGATATTCTGCAAAAGGTACAGGGATTGGACTGCTGAGGACTGGGGTAAAGTCATTTGCTCTGATGAATCCAAATTTTCAGATTGTTTGGGGCATCGGAAAAAAGCTTGTTCGGAAAAGACAAGGTGAGCGCTACCATCAGTCCTGTGTCATGCCAACAATAAAGCATCCTGAGACCATTCATGTGTGGGGTTGCTTCTCAGCCAAGGGAGGGGGCTCACTCACAATTTTGCCTAAGAACACAGCCATGAATAAAGAATAGTACCAACACATCCTCCGAGAGCTACTTCTCCCAACCATCCAGTAACAGTTTGGTGACGAACAATGCCTTTTCCAGCATGATGGAGCACCTTGCTATAAGGCATAACTAAGTGGCTCAGATAACAGAACATCGATATTTTGGGTCCATGGCCAGGAAACTCCCCAGACCTTAATCCCATTGAGAACTTGTCAATCCTCAAGAGGCGGGTGGACAAACAAAAACCCATTCTGACAAACTCCAAGCATTGATTATGCAAGAATGGGCTGCCATCAGTCAGGATGTGGCCCAGAAGTTAATTGACAGCATGCCAGGGCGGATTGCAGAGGTCTTGAAAAAGAAGGGTCAACACTGCACATATTGACTCTTTGCACCATCATCAATAAAATCTTTTGACATTTATGAAATGCTTGTAATTATACTTCAGTATTCCATAGTCAAATCTGACAAAAATATCTAAAAGACACTGAAGCAGCAAACTTTGGAAATTAGTATTTGTGTCATTCTCAAAACTTTTGACCACGACTGTACCCTCTCTAACACTATGGTCACAGATATATTTTTGAAACTGAGATTCTCAAAACTGAGTTTCCTAGTGAAGAGCATCCTTATTTTAACAATCTTCTGTAAATGTTTGATTTGTTCTAGGTAGATCAGGACTTGCTGATCACCAACAACTACGAGACGGCCATGAGGACGGCCCAGAACTTCCTCTCGGTGTTCCTCAAAAAGTAAGATTGTCTTTCATCTCCAGATAGTTTGTCCTCTCTTTGTTTGTATCTCCTCATGACCCCATCGGCTGTGTTTAGTGTAATGTCCACCTAACAGCCTCTCTCCCTCTTCTTTCTCTTTCTGTGTTTTGTCGTGGCCAGGTGTGGCAGTAAGCAGGGGAGCGAGGAGGACTACAGGCCTCTGTTTGAGAACTTTGTCCAGGACCTGCTCTCCACGGTCAACAAGCCAGAGTGGCCCGCTGCCGAGCTACTGTTGAGCCTGTTAGGCAGACTGCTGGTAAGTCCTGACTGGCTGCCTGTCTACTGTTAACTCAAAATGACATGACAAGGTTCCAGTTGAACAACGTTAACCTCTCTAGGGTATGGGGCAGCATTCGGAATTTTGGATGAAAAGCATGCCCAAATTAAACGGCCTGCTACTCGGGCCCAGAAGATATGATATGCATATAACTGGTAGATTTGGAATAGAAAACACTCTAAAGTTTCCAAAACTGTTAAAATAGTGTCTGTATAACAGAACTGATTTAGCAGGCGAACACCTGAGAAAAATCCATTCAGGAAGTAGTTTTTTTGGGGTTTTTGTAGTTTTCTATTCAATGCCATTACAGTATCCATTGACTTAGGACTCCATTTGCAGTTCCTATGCCTTCCACTAGATGTCAACAGTCTTTAGAAATCGTTTCAGGCTTGTATTCGTATAAATGAGGGAGTAAGACCAGTCTGAACGAGTGGACCCTAATGTGACACAGTTTTTTTCAGGCGCATGTGCATTTCTTGTTTACCTTTTATACTGACAACGTTATTTTCCGGTTGAAATAATATAGATAATTTAGGCTAAAAACAACCTAAGGATTGAATATAAACATCGTTTGACATGTTTCTATGAACTATACGGATACAATTTGGATTTTTTTGTCTGATTGTTTTGACTGAGTTTGAGCCTGTGGATTACTGAAGAAAACGCGCTAACAAAACGGAGGTTTTTGGATATAAAGAGACTTCATCGAACAAAAGGAACATTTATTGAGTAAATGAATGTCTTCTGATTGCCACCATATGAAGATCATCAAAGGTAAGGGATTAATTTTATCTCTATTTCTGAGTTTTGTAACGCTTCTGCTTGGCTGGTTACTGTTTGTAATAATTTGTCAACTGGGCTATGTTCTGGGCTAGGTATGTTCTGGGCTAGGTATGCTTTCGCCGAAAAGCATTTTATAAATATGACACTGTGGTTGGTTTAACAAGAAGTTAATCTTTAAACCTGTGTAAAATATGGTTTGTTTTCTGAATTTTTATAATGAGCATTTCTGTAATTGAATTTGGCGCTCTACAACCTCACTGGATGTTGGCCAGATGGGACGCTAGCGTCCCACATACCCTAGAGAGGTGAACTCCACCGTATTAGCGCAATACATGGTTGCCATTGCACTCAGGCCAGGTTCACCTACAACGAGAGACTTGCGCAGGCGCACTAATAAGCGTGATAGCACCGTAATAACAAATATAGTGATAGTTAAAACATGAACTTAACAACCTCCCACTTTAAAGACAAAATAAACATCAGCAAAGTATTTAAAGGTTTCAAGTATTATTTACATTACCAATTACAGATGGGTTGTGTGACAGTTTTTATTTGTATTTTTCAAGCTAACTGAGAGAATTTGTCAATAATAGCCACAGCGGTTTATATCCCCCGATACCACGACGGCCCTCAAAGATCTTCACTGGACTTTATGCACACTGGAAACCACATATCCTGAGGCTGCATTCATTGTAGCTGGGGATTTTAACAAAGCAAATTTGAGGAAAACTTATTTATTGTTGTACTCGCCCTGCTAAAACGCTCAACCATTCCTATACTACCTTCCAGACTGCATATCAGACCCTTCCCCGCCCTCCATTCGTCAAATCGGACCACGATTCTATCTTGCTCCTCCCCTCCTATTGGCAGAAACTCAAACAGGAAGCACCCGTGGTAAGGACGAATCAACGCTGGTCTGAACAATCGGAATCCACAATTCAAGATCGTTTTGGTCACACTGACTGGGATAAGTTCAGAGTAACTTCAGGAAATATCGACACAAACTAATTCACCGTATTGGTATATCAGGAAGTGCATAGGAGATGTTGTACCCACTGTGACTATTAAAACCTACCCCAACCAGAAACCGTGGATAGATGGGAGCCTTCACACACAACTGAAAGCGCGAACCACCGCATTTAACCAGGGCTAGAAGACTGGGAGTATAGAAGAATACAAACAGTGTAGTTATTCCCTCCGCAAAGCAATCAAGCATCGGTATAGGCACAAAGATGAGTCCCAGTTCAACGGCTCAGACACCAGACGTATGTGGCAGGGTCAACAGACAATCGGATTAGAAAATGAAATCCAGCCACGTCGCGGACTGTAAGGTGCATGTATTCAGTGCTTGTGACTAATACAATTTGATTTAGATTTTAATGGTAATTAATATTAATTCACATATATTCCCGTTAATTCCCACGGAAAGTTTCCACCTCCTGAATACTCCCTAAAATGTGCAACCCTACTTAATAGCAAGGGGATATCTGTAGGGACCACATCTGTTTCAATGTGACTCTTAGTCTGACACATTGTTGCTGGTATCTTGACTCTCTTGGTAGAATGGACGATTCTCTCATCTCCAAATTTGAAAACTCTTTTGCTTGGCGTGTCAATCATATTGTGTACGTCTTTCATATTTAGTTTACTGACATGGCTGTCAAGCCATTTCGCAGCACAAACTGTGCAGTACATGCAGTATAAATCACAGCTGATCCTAACGATTCAACTATAAAGATCTCAGTATCAGAAGCAGATTGGTTTGAAAACAGTGTAATGTTACACTGCTCAATCTCTGTGTTTACATTTTCCTCTGTTAGTTTAACTTCATTTTTACGAGGACAGTCTTCAACACAAACGGTAAGTGCTTTGACAAATAGCACTTTTTGATCTCCGTTCATATCTGTCCAGTGGATTTGTGCCTGGCAATGGCGCCCTCGTCTGGTTGTCTTGAGAACATGACTTGTTGGAGCCTTTTCTCTGCTGCTCAGTGTCATGCTGCGTCACTCACTTCCATTCCATCTGTTATCGGTGCGACAGACGTCTTATTCAACAGAAATTATTTTTTTAGTGCCCGACTAAATTGACGCAAAAGTCAGGAGAGTACAAGCAGTCAAAGCCAACTGTTTCTCCCTACCATCCAGACATGCAGTATCTAGCAACTTGAAAGCTAACACTGCATCCGGGAGAACCATCTCTTAACTTACATGAGCATCCGATTGTACCTCTGTTCGAGATCAATTATGTAGCCCGTCAACACAACCGAAATGTCTTTAGTAACACTGTCAAAAGTTTGAATATGTCTCGTAGGCACCGTCTTTCTCTTTTTAAGACCCACAGAATCCAGTGTCCTCATCAAAGTTCCCATACCGTCGTCCTTGTTCCAATCCTCAACGGATTTTCCCAGTGCTGTATCTCGCTCTTCCTTCGAGCGATAATAATACCACCACCACAATACCACTTGCCTTTTCTTGTCCAGATTCCAAGTTAATTTTCTAAACTTTTTTTAGAACCTCTTCTCGTCAAAGCGAGGTGCCACATTGGTACACAGAGGATGGTTAATAACTACAAAGTTATCTCAAAATGACACCACGACGAGGTTCCAGTTTAACAACGTTAACTCCACCTCATTAACACTATCCATGGTTGCCATTGCACTCAAGCCAGGTTCATCTACACCGACACTTTTTGCGCAGGCGCACTAATAAAAGTGATAGCTCTGTAATAACAGAAATACAGTGATACTTTAAACATTAACTTTACATCTACCGTAGATCATTCCATATGTACAATGTTGCTGGATTCGTTAGGCAGAATCCTATTGGTTGGTCTTGGAGTATTCACTCTACTTTCCCTGTCAAAAGGCAGTAACCACAAACGCAGTAATACTACTATGCTAGTCCAACTGTCTACTGTTCTGCTTGGTGCATCTACCTCATCAGAGTGGAGGCCCTGACCCATCACCTCTCTCTCCCGCCATCCCTTCTGCTCCTCACCCCCTTCTCTCTCTCCCTCCCTGCCTCCCTCTCTGTACCTCACTCACTCATTCACTCACAGGTGCACCAGTTCAGTAACAAGCAGACGGAGATGACCCTGAGGGTTGCCTCCCTGGACTATCTAGGCACGGTGGCCGCTCGCCTGCGCAAAGATGCCGTCACCAGCAAGATGGACCAGCGATCCATTGACCGCATCCTGAAAGAGGTAGGGATCAACATGACTGCTGTTTCTCAGCTCCTGCATTCAGAGGTGGACACGACTTGAAGGCGGCCAACCAATTAGGTTGGCGGGGGGGGGGGACAGAGGCGCGGGGGGAACAAACGCACAGAAGGGTTGGAACATTTGACATTTTTTTTCCTTTTCCCACACAGACCCAAGGTGACGACGAGACCCAGCAACTGCAGAAAGCCCTTCTGGACTACATGGAGGAGAACACAGAGACCGACCCTTCACTATTGGTCAGTTTGTGTCACACCACTACGTTCAATATTTTTTATTTTGATCAACTTTGAGATTATTTTTTTGGAAGGAATAGATGCTTAACAAATAATATATTAATGAGATATTTCCTTCTACTAACTGTGTACTTTGCTTTTGCCAGTTTGCCAGGAAGTTCTACATAGCGCAGTGGTTCCGCGACACCACCATAGAGACCGAGAAGACCATGAAGAGCCAGAAACGGGACCGGGAAGAGGACTCGTCGGACGGCCCTGGCCACCACGCCAAGGACATCGAGACCATTGGGGAGGTCATGCAGCGGGCCGAGGCACGCAAGAAGTTCCTCCGCAAGATCATAAAGACGGTCCCCTCCCATTTCACCACCCTGAGGTACTGCACGTCTGTGTGTCTGTCTGTCCCGAGGTATTTGGAAATAGTTTTTTAATACCCTCAGTACCGTTGAAACTGTTTCTAGCTCAATACATTTGACTATTTGTAGCTGCTTTTTAGATTAACCTGCAGTCAACTAGTGAAATATGTTAGGAGATAAATCAGATCCGTTCTTCAGTTCTCCTGTCACATTATCTTACATTCAGAGTATTTGAGCAGAGTTGTGTGGTTGGAAATCCCAGTCATCGCGTGCCACATCCTTTCCAACCCCTCCACTAACAACGCTCACAAGAAAATAAACTGCTGCTCCAAATTCACTCCATTCATTAAAATCCCAATTTAACCAACATCCATCTATTGTTGTGACTACCTGGATCTACCATTTTGGTTTAGAAGTATTGAAACCAAACCATATGATTTGAATGAAAAGTATTTGAATAAACAACATGAAAAGATGAATGTAAGAAGTGCACATCATTTCAAATAGGCTACATGTCATATTAAACAGCATATAAACACTGTAAATAGGTCAGGAGCCAGACAGGGAGCCTGAATGATTTAGGCTATATTATTTCAAGGCTATAACATACAAAGAAATACATTGAAGCATTTGCCAGTGACACAATATTCTGGTAGGGACATAAAGCATGCTGCATTAAAACATTTTGTTGTAGTCAATCATTATAGTAAATTATGCATTTAGGCTCTGAATTCATCTTTAGAAGCAGGAGTCTGGCCAGTCTGTGTCTTCAGGCTCGTGATGGTGCCTGGAGAGCCGGCCAGCAGTGGAGAGTATCCTCTCCACACTTGCAGAGCCACTGGGGATGATTAACACCCTTTGGGCCACTCTTGCCAGGCTGGGCAGGGATGTAGAGTTTATTTTTTTATTTTTTTATTTTTTTAATAAATAAGGTTTTTAGGCAAAATAACCCAATCAAACCGGAAAGCTCCTTGAACGTTGGAAAATGCGAGGCCTTTTGGGCCAAAGTCAGTTATGGCCTATAGTATTGATAATAGCATCAAAATTTTAGTTTAGAAATTCTTTGCTAGAATGACAATGCATGCTTTGTCAGGCATGTCCTGAGTTTGTGAATTGAGCGCTGCGGACGAGAATGCCGACGCTCCGGCCTTTGGGATCTCTCTCCAGCTCTGCTCCGCTCACATACTCTGTTTACATTGTAAATCTTACCGTAGTACAATCACAACAGTTGAGCCAGTCACGTGTTTGTTTGTAAATACAACAGGAGGAAGTAGAAGCAGGTGAGACCAGCTGTTTTGTGTGGTTTAATTGGCTAGTCATCTCAGCGTAGCGCCTGTTCTGCTGTTCCATCAGAAAAAAGCATGCATCATACGTTTGGTGTTCATTTGCACAATGTCTCTCGTTCACAAACTTGTAAATATCCAAACATGGGAGAAGGATGGTAATTATGATATGAACATCTGTATTCCTGCACAACCCTAGGTCAGACCACCCAGTGGAATAGTGTTAGTCATTGTAATTATATATGTATTATATTTGTAGAATATCTATTCATTTATGGATATAATTATATTCCGATGCTGAACCATCTCCGTAACAAGGCTGTTGTATAGCCTGATGTGAAGGATCAGCTGTCTGTAAATACTATTACTTACCCTCTTGCTCTTTTGCACCCCAGTATCTCTACTTGCACATCATCATCTGCACAACTATTACTCCAGTATTAATAATTGTCATTATTTTAGCCTCTATGGCCTATTTATTGCCTTTACCTCCCTACTCTTCTACATTTGCACACACTGTACATAAATAGAAAAATATTTTATTTTGTCTTATTGCCTGTACGTTTGTGTAACTCTGATTTTTGTCGCACTTTGCTTTATCTTGGCCAGGTCGCAATTGTAAATGAGAACTTGTTCTCAACTGGCCTACCTGGTTAAATAAAGATGTTCTCAACTGGCCTACCTGGTTAAATAAATATGTTCTCAACTGGCCTACCTGGTTAAATAAAGATGTTCTCAACTGGCCTACCTGGTTAAATAAAGATGTTCTCAACTGGCCTACCTGGTTAAATAAAGATGTTCTCAACTGGCCTACCTGGTTAAATAAAGATGTTCTCAACTGGCCTACCTGGTTAAATAAAGATGTTCTCAACTGGCCTACCTGGTTAAATAAAGGTGGAATAAAAAAGGAGATGGCCCCCAGCGGTTGATGTAAATCCTAAAACTGTTTTCCCCAACCGGTTCTGTGTTGGCAGAATGAACTCTGACACGGTGGACTACGACGACTCCTGTCTCATCGTCCGCTACTTAGCCTCCATGAGGCCGTTCGCCCAGAGCTTTGATATTTACTTAACCCAGGCAAGAAACCCACAAGCATGTTCTTTTTATTCATCTGCTTTGTTGCTTTCTGTTAATTTATTTACTTTATTTTGTGTTTGTTTTACTTGTATAGTGTTGTGGTTTTAAATAATGTTTGATTTGAAGCTGTTAAATGAACTCGGGGCCCATAATCAAAATGCGTCTCAGAGTTGGAGTATAGATCTAGTTTCCATCAGTTTCACCTTCTAGATCATAATGAATACCATTGTATGGGACAGAGGGTCGTACCTGATACCAGATTAGCTCTCCTTCTTGACGTTGCTCTGTCCTGCTAGGCAGTGAGTAACAATGAGCAACACCATGGCTTTTCTCTGACTCTCTTTCTCCATCTCCCTTTTTCTTTCTCTTCGCTCTCTCTTTCCATTACCCCACTCTCTCCATTACCCCCTCTCTCTCTTTCCATTACCCCACTCTCTCCATTACCCCCCTCTCTCTTTCCATTACCCCACTCTCTCCATTACCCCCCCCTCTCTTTCCATTACCCCCTCTCTCCATTACCCCCCTCTCTCTCTCCATTACCCCCCCCTCTCTCTTTCCATTACCCCACTCTCTCCATTACCCCCCCCCTCTCTCTCTTTCCATTACCCCACTCTCTCCATTACCCCCTCACTCTCTCCATTACCCCCTCTCACTTTCTCCATTACCCCCCTCTCTTTCCATTACCCCACTCCCTCCATTACCCCCTCTCTTTCCATTACCCCCTCTCTTTCCATTACCCCACTCTCTCCATTACCCCCTCTCTCTTTCCATTACCCCACTCTCCATTACCCCTCTCTCTTTCATTACCCCACTCTCTCCATTACCCCCTCTCTCTCTTTCCATTACCCCCTCTCTCTTTCCATTACCCCACTCTCTCCATTACCCCACTCTCTCCATTACCCCCTCTCTCTCTTTCCATTACCCCCCTCTCTCTCTTTCCATTACCCCTCTCTTTCCATTACCCCCCTCTCTCTCTCCATTACCCCACTCTCTCCATTACCCCCTCTCTCTTTCATTACCCCTCTCTCTTTCATTACCCCACTCTCTCCATTACCCCCCCTCTCTCTTTCCATTACCCCACTCTCTCCATTACCCCACTCTCTCTCTTTCCATTACCCCACTCTCTCCATTACCCCCCCTCTCTTTCCATTACCCCACTCTCTCCATTACCCCCCTCTCTCTTTCCATTACCCCACTCTCTCCATTACCCCCTCTCTCTCTTTCCATTACCCCACTCTCTCTCTTTCCATTACCCCTCTCTCTTTCATTACCCCACTCTCTCCATTACCCCCCTCTCTCTCTTTCCATTACCCCACTCTCTCCATTACCCCACTCTCTCTTTCCATTACCCCACTCTCTCCATTACCCCCTCTCTCTCTTTCCATTACCCCCCTCTCTCTCTTTCCATTACCCCACTCTCTCTCTTTCCATTACCCCCCCTCTCTCTCTTTCCATTACCCCACTCTCTCTCTTTCCATTACCCCCCTCTCTCTCTTTCCATTACCCCCTCTCTCTCTTTCCATTACCCCACTCTCTCTCTTTCCATTACCCCACTCGCTCCATTACCCCCCTCTCTCGCTCCATTACCCCCCTCTCTCTTTCCATTACCCCACTCTCTCCATTACCCCCCTCTCTTTCCATTACCCCACTCTCTCCATTACCCCCCCCTCTCTTTCCATTACCCCACTCTCTCCATTACCCCCTCTCTTTCCATTACCCCACTCTCTCCATTACCCCCCTCTCTCTTTCCATTACCCCACTCTCTCCATTACCCCCCCTCTCTCTCTTTCCATTACCCCACTCTTTCCATTACCCCCTCTCTCTCTTTCCATTACCCCACTCTTTCCATTACCCCCTCTCTCTCTTTCCATTACCTTCTCTCTCTCTTTTCATTACCCCTTCTCTCTCTCTTTTCATTACCCCCTCTCTCTCTTTTCATTACCCCCTCTCTCTCTTTCCATTACCCCCTCTCTCCATTACCCCCACTCTCTCTCTTTCCATTACCCTCTCTCTCTTTCCATTACCCCCTCTCTCTCTTTCCATTACCCCCCCTCTCTCTTTCCATTACCCCCTCTCTCTCTTTCCATTACCCCACTCTCTCCATTACCCCCTCTCTCTCTTTCCATTACCCTCTCTCTCTTTCCATTACCCCCTCTCTCTTTCCATTACCCCCCTCTCTCTCTTTCCATTACCCCACTCTCTCCATTACCCCCCCTCTCTCTCTTTCCATTACCCCACTCTCTCCATTACCCCCTCTCTCTCTTTCCATTACCCCCCTCTCTCTTTCCATTACCCCACTCTCTCCATTACCCCCCTCTCTCTCTCTCCATTACCCCCCCCTCTCTCTCTTTCCATTACCCCACTCTCTCCATTACCCCCCTCTCTCTCTTTCCATTACCCTCTTTCTCTCTCTCTAGATCTTGCGAGTCCTGGGGGAGAGTGCAATCGCTGTCCGGACAAAAGCCATGAAATGTCTGTCTGAGGTGGTTTCTGTGGATCCTAGCATTCTTTCCAGGGTAAGAGTGTATAATGTGTGACCAGTCTTGTCCTGTGGCAGTGTGAAAGCAACATCATATGTTTTTTTTGCTTTGTTTGTGTTCTATTTTTAAAACTTGACGGATGACATGGTGCGTTAACAATGGACGGGAATTAACAAAATACAAAAACATGTTTTTTTTTGTGTTGTGTTCCCTTTAACCTCGTTCTCCCCTGTCTGTGTGTGCAGTTGGACATGCAGCGCGGAGTGCATGGCCGTCTGATGGACAACTCCACCAGCGTGCGCGAGGCGGCCGTGGAGCTTCTGGGCCGCTTCGTGCTGAGCCGACCCCAGCTCACTGAGCAGTACTACGACATGCTTATCGAGAGGATTCTGGTGAGCCCCGAGCAACGCACACACCGCAACGCACAAGCCCCAAGTGTTTGAAAAAGCGATCTCAGCTGATGAGTGTTGCACTGGATTCCATCAATCCATTTGAGACTTTATGGATAGTTCACCTCATGTTCATGCACATTTGTTGTCTTCCACTGCCACCTATTGGCTAAATAAAAGCATTGCACCCACCACTGGCGCTCAGTTAAAAATGTACAGCCTTTTACTTTTTGAAGTTGTATACTTGAGATACGAGACGGTCAAGTAAGTTTCTGCATGCTCTATCTCTTCCTCAGGACACGGGCATCAGCGTGAGGAAGAGGGTGATTAAGATCCTGAGAGACATCTGTCTGGAGCAGCCCACCTTCAACAAGATTACAGAGATGTGTGTGAGGATGATCCGTCGAGTCAACGACGAGGAGGGCATTAAGGTACTGTTCTTATCATTAGGACCCAGAGTTGATCCTGACCAGGATCAAAACAACTACAGACCCTATTGTTTCTAGGCTTAAAGGTGCAAATGTGTAGAAATATATAAAACATTTTCACGTTTGTCTAATTTCAGTTTGTGACACAACAAGCGACGTGTTGTGTAGAGAATCATTATACCATCTAAACTGCTGTGAAATAAAAACATTTACACAGGATATGTATATTTTCTATAACCCAAAAAATATCGGGTTTTTTTTTCAGCTGTTTGAAGCTGATGTATATAAACAAAAGTAAAAAGAATCAAAAAATTGACTTACGGAGGGGAAGCATAGAAATATGGCACATAGAATGGATCTACCGCTTATCGGACTTACATTCAATGAGAATGACAGTTCTATGACTAACATTCCTATCTGGAATCAGTCATACACAAAACGCTATAATGGACCTTTTTTAAACTGCTGTATTGTCTGCTAGTTGAGTAGTTGTGTATTCTGAGAAGAAGCTGTCTACACAGTAGATTAGATTAGTTTATTAATCACATGCACAGCATAAGAATGTCACTGTTACCCTATGATGTATATCTGCGTCGGGGGAACAGTGAAGTTCTTATGCTCCCAACAGTGCAGGTAAAAAAGTCAATGAGACAATAATATACACACTTACCTCCTGTAAGAACTTGAAGCCTCATTGTCTCCATGTGTGACGTATTGACTCACCTGTGATTACTTGTCCCTATGACAGAAACTAGTCAACGAAACATTCCAGAAGCTGTGGTTCACCCCGACCCCGGCCCACGACAAAGACACTATGACCAGGAAGATTCTCAACATAACAGACGTGGTGAGTGCATCAAGTTAAACTCTAATCATTTCATGTGTTATTTACATTCGAGTCATCTGGTTTATTGTCCTCCATCCGACTGCATCTTGGATTGTGCGATCGTTAACATGCTCAATGTGTTTTGCAGGTCACGGCATGCAAAGACACGGGCTACGATTGGTTCGAGCAACTCCTTCAAAATGTAAGTCTTTTTTTCGACAAGTGCTGCCGCCTTGTCGTATTCACCAGAATGCATCTCTTCGAGTGCCGTTGGGGCTACAAACCTCCTTGTCTTTCTGCTCACTTCTCTCCTCTGTCAGCTGTTGAAAGTGGAGGAAGACGCTGCCTACAAACCGGCCCAGAAGGCTTGTGTGCAGCTCGTGGACAATCTTGTGGAGCACATCCTCAAATACGAGGAGTCTCTTACAGGTAACTTGCCTCAGTTTTGTTTTGACTTGTTTTCCCCCGCCAATTCCAGAGGACACTTTTTAAAAGGATAGATCACTGAAACTATCTAATCACTCATAAACAAATCTGTCAAAAAACCCATCACAGTTTTTGCTTTGTCCTGAAAGTGCTCTCCATCTTGAGAACTTGATTGCTGACGTGCACACTTTTTTTGGGTGATTGACCTCTGACATGCACACTTTTTTGGGTGATTGACCTCTGACATGCACACTTTGGGGGATATACCTCTGACATGCACCCTTTTTGAGGGGTTGTAATTAACAGTGGACTTACGAACAAAATACTAATATCTAGTTTTTGCGTGAACTATCCCTTTAACCCAGGGCTCTTAAACTGGCGGGCCCGTGAGTGGATTTCTTTAATGTAACGTGATTCTTGTCCCCTTTCAGAAAGTAAAGGGGTGAACTCCACCCGCCTGGTGTCCTGCATCACCACTCTCTTCCTGTTCAGCAAGATCCGGGCTCAGCTCATCGTCAAACACGCCATGACCATGCAACCCTACCTGACCACCAAGTGCAATGTGAGATTATCCCAAAGAGCCCTCGCCCCCCTATCAACCTATCAAATCAGAATCGCCTTTATTTGCCAAGTACGTTTGCATTTACCAATAATTTGACCTGGTAAAATGGTGCAGACCTCCAACATTTTATTTTTATTTAACTTGGCAAGTCAGTTAAGAACAAATTCTTATTTACAATGACTGCCTACACCGGCCAAACCCTAACCCAGACGACACTGGGCCAATCGTGATGGGACTCCCAATCACGGCCGGTTGTGATACAGCCTGGAATCGAATCGGGGTCTGTAGTGACGCCTCTAGCACTGAGATGCAGTGCCTTAGACCGCTGCACCACTTGGGAGGTAGAATAGGTCTATACAGAATATATATACAAAATAATGAACAAGTAATTTACATACAGTATATACTATAGAACAATTCCACATAATGGTACTGGTTGAAATGTTTGGATGGCTCTGTGGTGTTTATTGTAAAATGCACATTTCAGACCACAGTGTGAAGAAAGTCACCTCTAGTGTTGTGATTGCATCACAAGCTAGGTTTCCATCCAGTTGGCCACACATTTCCATGAATATATTCAAAAATATGCATAAAAATAACATGTTAATTTCCCCACCAGAGATGTTATGCGATGATGTGCGCGATTATGTAGGGCACATAAAAATAACCTGCGGTTAAATTCCCACATACCGATTTTAAATAAAAAAATACACACGTTAAATGGGGTTCGATAACATTTTCAACTCTACTGATGGTTTTGTCACTAAACATTTTGCGTTTAAATAGTGAATGTGCCCACTGTGGTATTGGCAGCTTCTCTCTAGCAAACAGCGTGCAGATACAGTGCAGGTATAGCCTACATGATGAGCAAGATTATTTTAACCAGAACGAGACCCTCGATATTAATTGAATGGAGCATCAAGCTCATCTTTCACCACCCTGTGAAGTTCATCAACTTATTTCATCAGTAGTAGTTTATTAAACTGCATGTTTTCCTGAGTCGTAGTGGGAGGACCACACAACATATAATCGCGTGACTCCCAAGTTTCACTTTGATATGATGGTTATTGTATCAATATTTGCACATAAAGGTGTTTCCACTGACATTTCTCTCATAATTAATTTTACTGACACGAAGATCCCGCCTTGTCTAGTGTGTTTTTGTTTTGTCGACATTTGGAAAGTTTACCGTTCAAATTTGCTGTTTCCATCAGGCCTGTCGTGACTTACATTTAAAAAAAACATCTGACGTGTACTTTATGCACATATAAAGATTGTATGGAAACCTGAGTATTAATGCTGTGTTGTGGTGCAGAATGCCAGCGACTTCATGGTGATCTGTAACGTGGCCAAGATCCTGGAGCTGGTGATCCCTCTGTTAGAGCACCCCTCTGAGACCTTCCTCACCACCATAGAGGAAGACCTGATGAAACTCATCATCAAATACGGCATGACGGTGCGTAGTGTTCTGGATATATAGGGTTTCAAAACTCCAGGAACTTTCCCAGAATTCCTAGCTTTTCCAGAAATATTGGTTGAACGATTTCTTGATTTGCCTGCTTCATCCCCAACCGGGATTTCTGGGAATTTTGAGGAAATTACTCGAATGTTGGATCGCATGCCCTGCACATTTAAAATGAGCTCATGCTTTTTACTAGGCTAGATGGTAGTGTTGTTGTTGCTAAACAACTGAACATATCTCCCCCCCCCTTCCGGCCTCTGCCAGGTTGTCCAACACTGTGTCAGCTGCCTCGGTGCCGTGGTCAACAAGGTGACCCACAACTATAAGTTTGTGTGGTCTTGCTTTAACAGATACTACGGTGAGTTCACACCCACACACACACACCATCTCCTCAGCTTACTCCTGGTGTGTTCAAGCTCTGTCTGTGTTATGACTGACACACAACACGCAGGCGTTTTTGGATTTGATTTGACAATTCAGCCACACACGTTGTGGATACAATGCATTTCAAATCCATCTAGAGAATATCTAGTATAACCCAGCCGTGTTGTGGTTTTCGAAGGTGCTCTGACCAAGTTGAAGACGCAGCACCAGGAAGATCCCAACAGTACAGCTCTGGCTGCCAACAAGCCGGCCCTCCTGCGCTCCCTCTTCACCGTGGGAGCCTTGTGTCGACACTTTGAGTTCGACATGGAGGAGTTCAAGGGCATCACCAAGGTAAAGGACTCCTTTATAATTCAAACCGAACTCCAGTCATATGGATGTATGTAAAATAACTGGGAATAAGAAGTCACTTTTTTAAGCTTCCAACCTTGGTTCCAACCTTCCAACCTGGGCTGACCTGGGCTTCCAACCTGGTACATCAATCATAATCTCTTCTTCTCCCTATGGGCTGTTTTGTCCAGGTGGTAATCAAAGAGAAGGTGCTGGAGCTGCTGCTCTACTTTACCAAACATGAGGACGAGGAGGTGAAGACCAAGGCTATCATCGGCTTAGGTAAAATATCACGCACACCTGCCTCCCCCTCCCCGCCCCATGGCCTGCTGGGTTCACCTTCTGATTCCTCCTCACCTCTTCTAAAATTGGACTGGGGCCAACATTCAGTAGGCCAACTTTGTAGAATGTTATGAGTAGAGCTGAGTTGATCCCTTATTCTACACATTTGAATATTATGTTACATTATGCCAAACCAACATGTCTATCTATGTCTATTTGAACATTCTACAACGTTGTTCCTTTCTGAACGCAGTCCTGCCTTTTTTGTTCAGGGTCGCTATGAATTCCAGGGGTATATTCATTAGAAAGCAAACGGCATGAAATGGGGATGGACCTACCTGAAGTTGTTCAATAAGAACTGCTTGTTTTTCTGTTTTGTTGCAAAATGTTTTGAACTACTGAATTCACCCGTGGTCTTCCATCCTGTGTTCCATCCTGTGTTCCATCCTGTGTTCCATCCTGGATGTTCCATCACAGGCTTCCTGGTGATCATGCACCCTAGCCAGATGTTTTCCCCGGAGGTGAAGACCCTGTACAACGGAATCCTGGCCGACAGGAGCACCTCGGTCAACTTGAAGATCCAGGTGTTGAAGAACCTGCAGACCTATCTGCAGGAGGAGGACTCGCGCATGCAGGAGGCTGACCAGCAGTGTGAGTAACCACCGCCTGCTCCGAAGCCAAACCAACCCACTCGCACACCCTCTTACAGCCTCACAGCTTTTGCATAGCTTGATCTGTTCAAACAACAACAGACACCCCGCCACTGTTTTGGAAAACAGTTTAGGGATGGGGCTGGATAAATATAACCACTCAAATGCATAGGCGGAGTTATGGAAGCAAGGACTCAACCATACATGAGATCAAAATGTTGTTTCAGATTGCCCCGCTTAACGTGACAAACAAATATTCCCAATCCTATGCCGTACGTGTCAAACTGAGCCTTAACGGTTTGGTAGCAGTCTTCTCTTAACCATGTGTGCTGCTCTGTCTTCAGCCGTTGGTGACTCTGTCTGTGTCTCGTCATGCAGGGAAGAAGCTGTCCAAGCAGGAGGACCTGAAGGAGATGGGGGATATCTCATCGGGCATGAGCAGTTCCATCATGCAGCTGTACCTCAAGCAGGTGCTGGAAGCTTTCTTCCACACCCAGTCCAGCGTGCGTCACTTTGCCCTCAACGTCATCGCACTCACCCTCAACCAGGGCCTCATCCACCCCGTGCAGGTAAACAATGCTTATTTGGGGGGGGAAAAATGAAGCTTTTTGGCAGTCTATAACCCTGTCTGTGACACTCTTTCTTTACTGGGAGAATATTGGAATGAAGTGCCCATTCCATAGGATGTTTTCCTCGTACCAGTGTGTGTTAGCACAGGGGGTCTGAAACCTTTTCTTGCCCGAGGACCCCCTCCCAGGCAAACCGGTGTCCCAGGGACCCCCTCCCAGGCAAACCGGCGTCCCAGGGACCCACTCCTAGACTCCATCATACGCTAGCTAAACTTTTTGATGATGGCAAGGAGAAGCAATCAACATATTTAAAATGAAAAGATTTGGTAGATAATTGGAAGAGGAATTATTAGCCAGTAAGTTAACTCCAAAAACAGCTGCTAAGAGCAGCTGTTTAGCTTGTTAAACAAAGGTTAGCTTAACCAATAGCCAGCGGCACGGGTAGCCTATTCACGGGTAGCCTATTCACGGGTAGCCTATTCACGGGTAGCCTAGTCACGGGTGCTTTTTCAGTGTAATCTGCTCAATATTAGTTGAAGTTGACATTTAGAAAGAGTATATCCTATTTTCTGCTGTAGATATGTAATTCAAACTTTGTTTATTCTGTTGCAAGCGATATTCCTAAAAAACTATTTTTTTTTAATAATTCAGTTTTTGTATATATTTTTCTCTGACCTCTTGCAGTACCTAGGGATCTGCAGACACACGGTTCAATACCCCTGTGCTCGGATGTTTTTGAAAAATATGTTTTATACAATTTGCAATTGTTTATACCGATCTAAAACTACGCATAAGTCAGCAATGCTTTAGGCAAAAAAAAAGCTGTAAAATGACAGAGGAAGACGCGACTCTGATACACATGGGAATATATTTGGTTTCTCTCTGACATTCAGAAGCAGAGCTATGACCTAAAGTCGAGGAGTCAAAGAAATTGGACTTTGCTTGGGAAGTAATTTCATGCAATGTGTGACTCGCTATCAATTGATTGAATCACTTTCTGTAAAATATTATGTATAATTAAGTGTGTTCATATAAATTATCATAAAACATTTGTTAGCTAAATAGTATTTGGGGAAATCGGGTCTTTATTTCCCTTATCTATTATCGTCAAATAGCCTACGTAGAATTTCAGGAAATTAGGTTCAAAACAACATGCTCCAAGGTCCCTCAAATTAAACAAAATCAAGCTGGTGCTTTATTTACTATGGGCTATCACAATAAAAAAAAAAGTTTTTTTTAAAAGAGGGGAGTTTTTATTCGAATATAAAAAGAGGACCCTGTTTTTCCCTCAGACCCCTGTTAGGATGTTTTTCCCTCAGACCCCTGTTAGGATGTTTTCCCCTCAGACCAGTGTCTTTTCTCCAGTGTGTACCGTATCTCATCGCCATGGGAACGGACCCCGAGCCCAGTATGAGAAACAAAGCGGACCAGCAGTTGGTGGAGATCGACAAGAAGTACACCGGATTCATTCACGTGAGTCCATACTCTAAATGGTAGCACACCTCCAAACGTTTAACCATTTATCCTCAAACTCCTCCCATACAGTTCAAAGATGGTTAACGCCACGTCTTGAACCCTTCACCGGGTGACCAAAGGATGCGTCATAAATGGCTCCCTATATAGTGCACGACTTTTGACCAAGAGCCCTATTGTCCTTGGTTTAAAGTTGTGCACTATATAGGGGATAAGGTGCCATTTGGGCCTGGTGTTATCAGCTTTAGCTGACGACGCGTCTCCCCTCCTACAGATGAAGGCAGTGGCTGGGATGAAGATGTCCTACCAGGTGCAGCAGGCCATCATGGCGTCCCGCAAGAGCATCATCCGAGGCTTCCGGCATGACGAGACCACCTCGGCCCTCTGCGCCCACCTCTTCTCCATGGTCCGAGGGAACCGGCAGCACCGGCGAGCCTTCCTCATCTCCCTGCTCAACCTGTTTGACGACAGCTCCGTGAGTCTCCTCATCCAAACCCCACCTCTTTTATCAATCCACTATTTGCTTGCTAGTTAGATTTGTTGTTTTCTTACGGCGTCGGCCTCTTGGCCAGGTCTCCTTTCCTGATAGGCTTCCTGTGTAAATAAAGGTCAAGAAAACGTAATATTGTTTTAAGTCGAATGTTATTTGTCACGTGCAGAATACAACGGGTGTAGACATGACGGAGAAATTCTTGCTTTACAAGCCCTTAACCAACGATGCCGAGTTAGATTTGAATTTAAATTGGAACACGAAGAATAAAATACGCAAGAATGGAGCTTCATACAGGGAGTACCAGATCAATGTGCAGCTATATACAGGGAGTACCAGATCAATGTGGAGCTATATACAGGGAGTACCGGATCAATGTGCAGCTATATACAGGGAGTACCGGATCAATGTGGAGCTATATACAGGGAGTACCGGATCAATGTGGAGCTATATACAGGGAGTACCGGATCAATGTGGAGCTATATACAGGGAGTACCGGATCAATGTGCAGCTATATACAGGGAGTACCGGATCAATGTGGAGCTATATACAGGGAGTACCAGATCAATGTGCAGCTATATACAGGGAGTACCGGATCAATGTGGAGCTATATACAGGGAGTACCAGATCAATGTGCAGCTATATACAGGGAGTACCAGATCAATGTAGAGCTATATACAGGGAGTACCGGATCAATGTGGAGCTATATACAGGGAGTACCGGATCAATGTGGAGCTATATACAGGGAGTACCGGATCAATGTGGAGCTATATACAGGGAGTACCGGATCAATGTGGAGCTATATACAGGGAGTACCGGATCAATGTGGAGCTATATACAGGGAGTACCGGATCAATGTGGAGCTATATACAGGGAGTACCGGATCAATGTGGAGCTATATACAGGGAGTACCGGATCAATGTGGAGCTATATACAGGAGTACCGGATCAATGTGGAGCTATATACAGGGAGTACCGGATCAATGTGGAGCTATATACAGGGAGTACCGGATCAATGTGGAGCTATATACAGGAGTACCGGATCAATGTGGAGCTATATACAGGGAGTACCGGATCAATGTGGAGCTATATACAGGGAGTACCGGATCAATGTGGAGCTATATACAGGAGTACCGGATCAATGTGGAGCTATATACAGGAGTACCGGATCAATGTGGAGCTATATACAGGAGTACCGGATCAATGTGGAGCTATATACAGGGAGTACCGGATCAATGTGGAGCTATATACAGGAGTACCGGATCAATGTGGAGCTATATACACCGGATCAATGTGGAGCTATATACAGGGAGTACCGGATCAATGTGGATATATACATGATCAATGTGGACAGGGTAATCAATGTGAGCTATATACAGGGAGTACCGGATCAATGTGGAGCTATATACAGGGAGTACCGGATCAATGTGGAGCTATATACAGGGAGTACCGGATCAATGTGGAGCTATATACAGGGAGTACCGGATCAATGTGGAGCTATATACAGGGAGTACCGGATCAATGTGGAGCTATACAGGGTATTTGCGGTAGATATATACATGAAGACAGGGTAAAGTGACTAGACACCAGGATAGATAATAATAATAATAATAATGTATTTGAGGTAGATATGTATATGAATAGACATCAGGATAGATAATAATAATGATGTATTTGAGGTAGATATGTACATGAAGGCAGGGTAAAGTGACTAGACATCAGGATAGATAATAATAATAATGTATTTGAGGTAGATATGTAAATGAAGGCAGGGTAAAGTGACTAGGCATCAGGATAGATAAGAGTAGGATTAAAGGAAAGAGTAGCGGCAGCATATGAGTGTGACAGTGTGTTGTTGGTATGCGCGTGTGTATGAATGTGCGCGTTTGACTGATGGCTTGTGTCTCTTGTGCCTCTACAGAAGACTGAAGTGAACATGCTGCTGTTCATAGCCGACAACCTGGCCTGTTTCCCCTACCAGAGCCAGGAGGAGCCCCTCTTCATTATGCACCACATAGACATCACACTGTCTGTGTCCGGCAGCAACCTGCTGCAGACCTTCAAAGAGGTCAGGAGCACACACACACAAGCCTTGTACTCTTAACTAGGCTGGACAGTAGAATGAGTCAAAATTCAGCCAAGGCTGAAAATGTCGAAAGAACGTTGGTTAAGCTGGAACACTAGCGCGAGCCCATAGCAAATGCATGGCAGAGCCTGTTTTGACTGGAGTGATGCTTAAAATTCCATTTCACCTAAATGGTACCAAAAAATATATCCCTTTTTATTTTACCACTAAAATCTTTCTTAGGACAAAACTGAAAAATAACTTGTGTAGAAAGTTAACTTCCGCACCTCGATGGTGTCAAGTGTGCTTATGTCTGCATAACGAGGAAGTAGGGAAAAAATGGCAACTTCTGATTGTTTCTGGTCTAGCGTTTGATGACAACGGAATACACTGCCCAGCCTTGCATAATTAGAAAGAGGAGATTATCATAATTAAAAATGGTTTCTGACTTGAAAAAAATCGAAATATACACATTGTGAGATATTTGGCAAAATATACCAGCATGCCTCTCCATAGGAAAACAATGGGAGGAGCTCAGCGTTCCAAGGGCTAAAGGTGTTTCTGGTCTAGCGTTTGATGACAACGGAATACACTTCCCAGCCTTACATAATTAGAAAGCGGAGATTCTCATGATTTAAAATGCTATCAAATGTTTTTTTTTTTTTTAAATCTATACACATTGTGAGATATTTGGCAAAATACAAACATGCCTATATTTCTCTATAGGAAACAATGGGACAACCTCAGAGTTCCACAAGTAGTTTTTTTTATCGTTTACATTTTAACCACAAAAAACGTGGGCAGGTCTCATTTCCAACAATAGCAAAGCAGGCATTGTGATGTAGAACAATAAGCTGGAAATAGAATGTTTGGAAGGCAAGTTGGTGCCACGCTGCTCAATAGAACTAATGGGAGCTGGCAGGGTGAAAAATGCCCTAAAATAGACCTATTTTTTCAGATTACTTAAACTACGGCAGGCAGCTGGGACATATGGTAATATTATGAAACTGGGCTCCACGGCAGATGCAATTAACTAGTTATCAGAAAAAAACATTTAAAAATGTAATGTGTCCAGCATATCTTAACATGATCAAATATACTTGTGAAGACATAAACACAGTACCCATTTTAGAATTCACACAAATAGACTATTTGCTGACAGATTCCCCACTCTCATTCTCTCCCCAGTCTCTGTTGAAGGAGCCGCGGCGCCGCGAGCCCAAAGTTAGAAAGGAGCGCCTGTCAAAGAACGGCTCTGGTGGGGAGGAGGATGAGGACAAGGAGATCTGTGACTCACCCAGGAGCGATGAAAACTCAAACCCTGATGATGACGATGAGGTGGTGCGGCGGCCTAAGAAGTCCAAGAGGCCGGTGGCCGTGGAGGAACCCAGCTCGGAGTCGGATTTAGACCTGGAAGACCTGGACGTGGAAGATGTGGACCGGGTGATGCGGCGACTGCCTGAGAACGCCACGTCGCTCCTGGACTTTGCCAACGCCTCGCAGGGCATCCTGCTGCTCCTCGTGCTCAAACAGCACCTCAAGAACCTTTACAGCTTCTCAGACAGGTGTATATAACGTGACATACAATACCAATTACAGGTGCCTCACACATGACATCCCTACTAAGGTTTACAGGCAGACGTGGGTTCAAATACTATTCTAAATCTTTTCAAATACTCCTGTTAGGCTAAAGCAAACAATTTTGAGTAGTATTTGAATCCAGGTTCAAATACTCAATCTCTGAGGGCAAAATCTCTTAAAAAAAGAATTGATTGTCTGGCTATGACAAACCCCTTTTGAACTCCCCTTGATCACTCATTTGATTGGTTTGATGTGGCTATGGACTTCAGATAATTAATGCACAATGAACAACTCACTCACTTTCTCCTTGTCTGCAGCAAAATCCAGAAGTACTCGCCGACTGAGTCAGCCAAAGTGTACGACAAGGCGGTGAACAGAAAGACAAACATCCACTTCAAGCCCCGACAGACCATCGACTTCCTGTCCAACAACTGGGCCAACGTGGTGTTCACTCACGATATCAAGACGAGGATAGTCAAGCAGTACCTGGATGTGAGTGTTAGGCTTTGGCACCACCTGCATGTCCCAAACACGGACAGAGTTACACTGCCTCTACTTTCTAGCTAGTCATTTTTAGGTCCCTTTTCAACATTTTCAAGTCTTCACTACTTTTGTAGCATGATTTTATGAATCGGAAGAAAATGTGGATGGATGTTACAAAAAAACGTGCACATGGAATGACCCGATAATCCTCTGCCTCTCTTGTCCCACTAGTTCAAAACCCTGATGGAACACTTGGACCCAGACGAGGAGGACGAGGAGGGCGAGGCGGCACAGGCCAGCGCCAACATCCGGAACAAAGCCATAAACGCACTGCTTGGAGGGGCCGGCCACGGG
The DNA here is from genome assembly GCF_018296145.1 of Oncorhynchus tshawytscha. Lineage (NCBI taxonomy): Eukaryota > Metazoa > Chordata > Actinopteri > Salmoniformes > Salmonidae > Oncorhynchus > Oncorhynchus tshawytscha. Next base: position 8,992,680 of record NC_056432.1, read on the forward strand.
CATCTTGCACCAGTAGAGTATGATGAGGATGACGAGAGTGAAGAAGATGAGAGAAACCCTGGGGTGAGACACACAACCATGCTTTTCCTTTACCAGCCTTTACCACTAAATACACACAGCACCTTCAGAAAGGATTCACACCACTTGACTTATTCCACATTTGGTTGTTACTGCTTGAATTTAAAATGGAGTAAATTGAGATTTATTTATTTTTGTCACTGGCCTTCACACAATACCCCATAATGTCAAAGTGATATGTTTACAAATTAAAAGCGAAAAGCTGAAATGTCTTTTTAGTCGATAAATATTCAACCCCTTTGTTAAGGCAAGTCTAAATAATACACCTTTTGAGCATAGTGAAGTTATTAATTACACTACAAAGGTACAGGCGTCCTTCCAAACTCAGTTGCCGGAGAGGAAAGAAACCGCTCAAATGTTTCACCATGAGTTTAGAACAGTTAGTGTAAATGGCTGCGATAGGACTGGGAGTGGATCAACAACGTTGTAATTACTCCACAATACAAACCTAATTGAGAGTGAAAAGATAGAAGCCTGTACACAATGACACATTTTTCATCCTGTTTGCACCAAGGAACGAAAGTAATACTGCAAAAAATGTGGCAAAGATATTAACTTTATGTGCTGAATACAAAGTGTTATGTTTGGGGCAAATCCAATACAACACATTACTGAGGACCACTCTCCATATTTTCAAGGATGGTGGTGGCTGCATCATGTTATGGTTATTCTTGTAATTGTTAAGGCCATGGAGTTTTTCAGGATAAATTAACTGAATGGAGCTACTAGCACAGGCAAAACCCTAGAGGAAAACCTGGTTGTCTACTTTCCACCAGACACTGGGAGATGAATTCACCTTTCAGCAGGGCAATAACCTAAAACACAAGGCCAAATATACACTGGAGTTGCTTACCAAGAAGACAGTGAATGTTCCTGAGTGGCCGAGTTACAATTTTTACTTAAATATGCTTGAAAATGGCAAGACCTGAAAATGGTTGTCTAACAATGATCGACAACCAATTTGACAGAGGTTGAAGAATTCTGAAAAGAATAATGGGTAAATGTTGCACAATCCAGGTGTGGAAATCTCTTAGAGACTTACCCCAAAAGACTCAGCTATAATCGCTGCCAGAGGTGATTTTAACATGTATTGACTCTGGGTTGAATACTTATCTAATCAAGATATATTAGTGTTATTTTTATGAATGTTTTACAAAAGTTACAATTTTTCTTCTATAACAGGGTATTTGGTTTATATCGTTGACAAGACTGTTAAATTCATTTTAATCTCACTTTGTAACAACAAAATGTGTAAAAGGTCAAGGGGTGTGAATGCTTTCTGAAGGCACTGTAAAGCATCCAAGATGCACTAAAGCATACTGTTTAGTAGCCTAATCTTGGGATTTGGTATCTTTATTCCCTAGATGAATATTTATAGCTCTGCAACCCAGCCCGAATAAACTCCTGTGTGTACCCAGGATAGAGCTTGAATGTAACCGCCTATTCTCTTCTCTCCTCAGTCCTCTCGGCGGGCGAGACGTTCGGGGGACCCCGGGAACCTCAACGAGAGCTTGGACTCTATGGACGTCATCGCCATCCATTGCCCCAAGCACAAGGACCGTCCGCAGCTCGCCCGGGTCATCCAGAAGATCAGCACAGGCTACAGCGTGCACTGGATGTCCGGCTCCTACTCTGGCCCCTGGGCCGACGCCAAGAAACGGGACGGACGCAAAACGGTGCCTTGGGTGGACACTATTAAGGAGTCTGACATCATTTACAAAAAAATCGCCTTGACCAGTAACCACAAACTGAGTAACAAAATGGCGCAGACTTTACGGTCACTGTACGCTGCCAAGGAGGGGACTTCCAGTTAATGAACCCTGCATTGAACCAACACCCCCTATTTCTACGATCACATCCACCCACCGCCAAACCAGAGGGAAATGTTACTCAAACATTGTTGGAGGCTCCTTCGCTGTTGTGCAGCAGAACCTAGTTGTTTCATTTCTACTCCCACTGTATTATAGGTTTAACACAGAAAACTACAAATGTTTATATCTCAGAAAAAAAAAAAACATCTGTAAAGAAAAAAAAATAGAATAAAATCTTACGTGAATGTTGGAAATTAGTCCTTTTGATGGTCTTATTAAAGTGTTTTTTGAATTTAAACTAGTACCCGGTGGCTTTCTTTAGCTTAGATATTCTCTGAGATCTGATTTTGTTTACTTTTAATTGTCCATGCTGTTAAATGGCAGAGTCTTCTGGGTATAATTTATTCTATTTCAAGCCACGCATGCAGTATCTGTGGGCTACTTGCAGGATGATATTTTGTAAAGGTAGATTTTGTTGTATAAGGTCACCCTAGTTGTAAGAGAACAATGGGATCCTAGTCCTTATGGTGGAACAAATACTGCAATAAATTTTCTACTTCTCTTTGTCACTTGTCTTGTTAGTGTTAAATACTTATTTAATTGTTTGAAAAATAAACTTATGCTCATTATTGTTTGCCGCTTGGAACCCTTAAAAGTAAGCAAATTGCTTTGAATTTGAACGCACGTCCCATCTGACCCATTGCGCTTTCCGTCGAAACTCATGTCGTCACTAGCGTCCGTTGTGCTTAAAGTTTTTGGCGGATTTTTTGACTCTAGCTACCTACGTAAAAGCAACATTTTCTGAACGGATTATTTTACATTTATAGAAAATGGAAAGGTACGTATTTATTTGAAAGACGTCTCAATAGGTTGTTGCATCTAATTTATAGCTAGCAAAAATTATTTGTAATGCCTCAGGCGAATTCTAACCTTCACCTAGCTAACGTTAGCTAGTTTGCTAAATTAGCTTATGCTTTACAAGTGTAGTAAGTACGTTAATTGTATATTTCCCCAGTGGAATGTCATTCGTTGAACAATATAGCCAGCTAACGTTATATCACAGGAAATAAGTTAAGTATATGCATGTGAAAGTGTCATGATGGTGTACATTTGCCCCACGAATGTCGACTGATGTTGCTTGTGGTCGTTACCCCTAACGTTCTCATTAAAAATACCCAAATGCGAGACAACAGGAAGATTTTACAGGACCGTGTAGTTATAATGTCACATGCACAAGTACAATGAAATGCTTTTATTATAAGCTCTAACCCCCAACAATGCAGTAATAAATATGTAATACACCAAGTTGTCTTAAACACGGATATTGTTAGGCATAAGTTATCTAATAAACAAACAAAAAATAGGCCACGGTATCACTGTCAAGCGTGAATTATGATTATTCACGCTTTAGCAGCGGAATGTCCAAACTGCTGTCTGCATGCTCATTTGATCTCCGTTTCATGAGAATTTGTATTTACTTGAATTACTGTTTCTTGAGCAGATAAGTGTTCAACTATACTGAACAAAAATATAAACGCAACTTGCAAAGATTTAACTGAGTTACAGTTAATATCTAACCTTTAACTAGGCAAAAAGGAAATCAGTAAATTTACATTATTGAGTTGTTAGGACGGTTGGATGTACTGCCAAATTCTCTAAAACGTTGTTGACATTCCTGCAGACAGTATTCATTTGCATTCTCCCTCAAAACTTGATATCTGTGGCATTGTGTTGTGTGACAAAACGGCACATTTTTTAGTGGCCTTTTATTGTCCCCAGCACAAGGTGCACCTGTGTAATGATCATGCTGTTTAATCCGCTTTTTGATATGCCACACCTGTCAGGTGGATGGATTATCTTGGCAAAGGAGAAAGCTTTATGTCCGTATGGAACATTTCTGCTATTTTATTTCAGCTCATGAAAATAATGGGACCAACACTACATGTTGCGTTTATATTTTTGTTCACTAAATATAACCTTCCTGTATTTTGTTTTAATCTAAGCACATTCTTCCCAGTTGAGCATTTGGCCACATGATATGTATATCTTTTTTTTTTACTCTTCAGCTAATGTCCTATGAGGTGGTGTTTTTGGTGTAACAGTAATGCTATGCTATTATACTTGGTTATGTTATTTAGAATACAAATGAATCATTGTGATCTTCCAAGGCATTGATTCAGCTTTGATCTAAACTAGGGATTGTCAACTTCGATGGGGGTGAGGTCCTTTAATGTGAGGTCTAATGCTTTTATATTTAATTCTGCCCTCCGAATTCATATTCATCATATTCATTATAATAAATAGGCCCATTTAATTTGGTCTGGGTTGCCGTTACAATGAAATGTTTTTTTTTTGCTCATATAACAATAAAAAAAACACGTTGCTAGGTATAGGCAAGGACATAAGCAAAAAGGTACACTGGGATATGACTAAAGAGTTAATCAGGGTGATTTCTGCACAAATAGACATTTAATTTTGGATTGGAGATGCTTAATTTCCCTTCCATGGTAATAAGATCTTATCAAAAATAACTTTCTATTAGCATTTATTGTGGTGAGATCATTTTCTTTAAGGATATATTTGTATTTATTTAATCAGGTTGGCTAGTTGAGAACAAGTTCTCATTTACAGCTGCAACCTGGCTAAGATAAGGCAAAGCCATGTGACACAAACAACACAAAGTTACACATGGAATAAACTAACAGTCAATAATACTATAGAAAAAGTCTATATACAGTGTGTGCAAATAAGGGAGGTAAGGCAATAAATAGGCCATAGTGGCGAAATAGTTACAATTTAGCCGTTAAACACGGAGTGATAGATGTGCAGAAGATGTGTGCAAGTAGAGATACTGGGGTGCAAAGGAGCAAAATAAATAACAGTATGGGGATGAGATAGTTGGATGGGCTATTTACAGAAGGGCTATGTACAGGTGCAGAGATCTGTGAGCTGGTGCTTAAAGTTAGTGAGGAAGATAAGTCTCCAGCTTCAGTGATTTTTGCAGTTCGTTCCAGTCATTAGCAGCAGAGACTGTAAGGAAAGGCGGAAAGGAGGAATTGGCTTTGGGGGTAACCAGTGAAATATACCTGCTGGAGCGCGTGCTATGGGTGGGTGCTGCTATGGTGACCAATGAGCTGAGATAAGGCGGGGATTTACCTTATAGATGACCTAGAGCCAGTGGGTTTGGCGACGAATATGAAGCGAGAGCCAGCCAACGAGAGCATACGGGTCGCAGTGGTGGGTAGTATATGGGGCTTTGGGACAAAATGGATGGCATTGTGATAGACTGCATCCAATTTGCTGAGTAGTGTTGGAGGCTATTTTGTCAATGACATCGCCGAAGTCGAGGATCAGTGGTATGGTCAGTTTTACGAGGGTATGTTTGGCAGCATGAGTGAAGGATGCTTTGTTGCGAAATTGGAAGCCGATTCTAGATTTAATTTTGGATTGGAGGTGCTTAATGTGATTCTGGAAGGAGAGTTTACAGTCTAACCAGACACCTAGGTATTTGTAGTTGTCCACATATTCTAAGTTAGAACCGTCCAGAGTAGTGATGCTGGACGGGCGGGCAGGTGTGGGCAACGATCGGAAGATCATGCATGTAGTTTTACTTGTATTTAAGAGCAGTTGGAGGCCACAGAAGGAGAGTTGTATGGAATTGAAGCTCGTCTGGAGGTTAGTTAACACAATGTTCAAAGAAGGGCCAGGAGTATACAGAATAGAGGTCGACCGATTATGATTTTTCAACGCCGGTACCGATTATTGGAGGACCCAAAAAAACTGATACCGATTAAATCGGCCAATTTTTATAAATATATATGCACACATTTTTGTAATAATGACAATTGCAAAAATACTGAATGAAAAATGAACACTTATTTTAACTTAATATAATACATAAATAAAATCTATTTAGTCTCAAATAACATGAGAACGTATGTTAAAACGAACCACCAGCTTTCATGGGTCTTCAATATTCCCAGTTAAGAAGTTTTAGGTTGTAGTGCAGAAAGCAGAGCATGTCTGCATGGTCCCCTATCAGTCTGCTCCTCCGCTTATCATAAATGATTCCCACCTCACTAAACACTCGCTTGGGAACGAAGAAGGTGGGGGACAGAGAAACTTCTTTGCCAGTGGAGCGAGTGATTGAAGTCTGTCCTCATTCTGCTTCCACCACTCCAAAGGCAAGCCGCTCTTTCTGTCAATGACAGGCTCTGTGAGGTAACGCTCCAACTCAATTTCAAAACTGCCCTAGACTTCAGCCCTGCCCTCTTGGCTTCCAAGGATTCTAGTGTAGAGGCTGTCCACCAGACTGGGTGGTTGATCTACCTGGTCGTCAGCCCTGCCCTCTTGGCTTCCAAGGATTCTAGTGTAGAGGCTGTCCACCAGACTGGGTGGTTGATCTACCTGGTCGTTAGCCCTGCCCTCTTGGCTTCCAAGGATTCTAGTGTAGAGGCTGTCCACCAGACTGGGTGGCTGATCTACCTGGTCTTCAGCCCTGCCCTCTTGGCTTCCAAGGATTCTAGCGTAGAGGCTGTCCACCAGACTGGGTGGCTGATCTACCTGGTCTTCAGCCCTGCCCTCTTGGCTTCCAAGGATTCTAGTGTAGAGGCTGTCCACCAGACTGGGTGGCTGATCTACCTGGTCTTCAGCCCTGCCCTCTTGGCTTCCAAGGATTCTAGTGTAGAGGCTGTCCACCAGACTGGGTGGCTGATCTACCTGGCCTCTTTGCTTTTTTGCACCTGGATCTGGGTCCTCCTCTTCACTCGTCCCATCTGCTGTGGCTCTGGGATTTTGTTTCTGTAGTCGGTCAGACTCCTCCTTCAGCCACTATTTTGCTTTCTCTAGTGCTGTCCCTGAGGTGAAGGCATAGCTCTTGTAATGTGGATCCAGGACAGTTGCCAGCACCAGGCACTTTGTCTCCTCGGCCTTGGAGAACCTCCTTGTCAGACTGTCCAACATGGTCTTCTGTAAGGTTTTGATGCGTTGAGTAGAAGAACCCTCCTGCTGTAGCATCAGCTTCAGCACCGACACACTGGGGATGATGCATGCTGCTGTAGAGTTGGGAGTGGCTCATCTCCAGTGTCACCTCCTCCATAGGTGCCAGAGTCTCAATTAGGTTAGAGACAATGTCCCACTGTGCAGCAGACAAACTGCTGATGTGTCCGTATTCACCTGCATACACATTCAGTGCACGCCTCTGTTCAAACATCCTCTGTAACATGTGTAGTGTTGAGTTCCAGTGAGTTTGAACTGTTTGGATGATGCTGTGTTTTGGAAGGCCCAAGCTCTTCCTGATTGGCCCTCCGCCTCTGTTTGGCCAGTACAGAATGGTCAAAGTGAGTTGCACAGCTCTTCAACATGACAATAATGTCTAGCACGGCTCTCTGACTGGATAGGCCATCCTTGATTACAAGCTGTAGGGTGTGTGCACTGCAGCTGAAGTCTGGAAGCTCTGCCAGTCTCGTACCTTTCACCATGTTTGGCCCACTGTCCCTGAGGACCAGCACTACACATCCCTGTGTGGATTTCCTAGTATTCCAACATGGTCAAAAACATCTCTCTGATGTAGTTTCCTATGTGTGATCCATTCATAGTCTTGACATTCAGCACAACCTGCTTTCTTGTCCAAACATGGTCAATGAAATGTCCAGTAAGGCTCATCGGGGATTCTGTAGTGCCTGACCAGCAGTCAGTTGTGAATGCCATGTGTGGAGTGTTCCCTGGTGCCAGCAGATTCTTCACTTTCATCACAACTCTTTCATGTGTTTTTATCTAGCATTTCTGTGCGAAATATTTTTTTAAATCTTTGATCCTGTACCGGGGTTCAGCGAGAGTTATCAGCCGCTGAAAACCAACGTCAGACACCACTGTGAATGGCTGGTTGTTTTTTTATTTCTTTTTTATTTCACCTTTATTTAACCAGGTAGGTTAGTTGAGAACAAGTTCTCATTTGCAACTGCGACCTGGCCAAGATAAAGCATAGCAGTGTGAACAGACAACACAGAGTTACACATGGAGTAAACAATTAACAAGTCAATAACACAGTAGGAAAAAAAAGGGAGTCTATATACATTGTGTGCAAAAGGCATGAGGAGGTAGGCGAATAATTACAATTTTGCAGATTAACACTGGAGTGATAAATGATCAGATGGTCATGTACAGGTAGAGATATTGGTGTGCAAAAGAGCAGAAAAGTAAATAAATAAAAACAGTATGGGGATGAGGTAGGTAAAAATGGGTGGGCTATTTACCGATAGACTATGTACAGCTGCAGCGATCGGTTAGCTGCTCAGATAGCAGATGTTTGAAGTTGGTGAGGGAGATAAAAGTCTCCAACTTCAGCGAGTTTTGCAATTCGTTCCAGTCACAGGCAGCAGAGAACTGGAACGAGAGGCGGCCAAATGAGGTGTTGGCTTTAGGGATGATCAGTGAGATACACCTGCTGGAGCGCGTGCTACGGGTGGGTGTTGCCATCGTGACCAGTGAACTGAGATAAGGCGGAGCTTTACCTAGCATGGACTTGTAGATGGCCTGGAGCCAGTGGGTCTGGCGACGAATATGTAGCGAGGGCCAGCCGACTAGAGCATACCGGTCGCAGTGGTGGGTGGTATAAGGTGCTTTAGTGACCAAACGGATGGCACTGTGATAAACTGCATCCAGTTTGCTGAGTAGAGTGTTGGAAGCAATTTTGTAGATGACATCGCCGAAGTCGAGGATCGGTAGGATAGTCAGTTTTACTAGGGTAAGTTTGGCGGCGTGAGTGAAGGAGGCTTTGTTGCGGAATAGAAAGCCGACTCTAGATTTGATTTTCAATTGGAGATGTTTGATATGAGTCTGGAAGGAGAGTTTACAGTCTAGCCAGACACCTAGGTACTTATAGATGTCCACATATTCAAGTCGGAACCATCCAGGGTGGTGATGCTAGTCAGGCGTGCGGGTGCGGGCAGCGAACGGTTGAAAAGCATGCATTTGGTTTTTACTAGCGTTTAAGAGCAGTTGGAGGCCACGGAAGGAGTGTTGTATGGCATTGAAGCTCATTTGGAAGTTAGATAGCACAGTGTCCAAGGACGGACCGGAAGTATATAGAATGGTGTCGTCTGCGTAGAGGTGGATCAGGGAATCGCCCGCAGCAAGAGCAACATCATTGATATATACAGAGAAAAGAGTCGGCCCGAGAATTGAACCCTGTGGCACCCCCATAGAGACTGCCAGAGAGCTGTTGGCCGAGGTTGGAGTAGCCAGGCGGAAGGCATGGCCAGTCGTTGAAATGCTTGTTGAAGTTTTCGATAATCATGGATTTATCGGTGGTGACCGTGTTACCTAACCTCAGTGCAGTGGGCACTGTGGCAGTGCTCTTGTTCTCCATGGACTTCACAGTGTCCCAGAACTTTTTGGAGTTGGAGCTACAGGATGCAAATTTCTGCCTGAAGAAGCTGGCCTTAGCTGCGTGTATTGGTTCCTGACTTCCCTGAACAGTTGCATATCGCGGGGACTATTCGATGCTATTGCAGTCCGCCACAGGATGTTTTTGTGCTGGTCGAGGGCAGTCAGGTCTGGAGTGAACCAAGGGCTATATCTGTCACACCACTGTGAATGGCTGGTTGTCACACCACTGTGAATGGCTGGTTGTCAGTGGCAATCATCTCAATAATTGCTACATCCATCTTCTTGGCCCTTGGGTCTTTGTCCTGCCATTTTGCTTGTTTATTAAAATGTTGTAAGATTGTAGCCTGCGATGTGTCTGTATCACTTTTTCCTTGTGAAGAATTTGCATTTGCTTTTTTCATCATTGCTTCCTTTTGGGCTTTTGGGTGGGTGTTCTTAAGGTGATTCCACAGGTTGGTGGTATTTTTGATTTAGCCGTTGCTGACCCCATGCTTACATCTTTTATCACAAGTAAGACACCTTGCTTTTCCTGGTGCCAATTCCATGTAATAGTCCCACACTGGTGCTCTGCTTTTCTCTGCCATCTGTAAAACACACACACAGCTCTGAAGTGACAACGATACTGAAGATTCTGCTTAGGAGACAAATACTCTCAACTGTTTGAATAAAACTAGAGTTTAAGTTACCTGTGATGAATGTTGAAAACAAAAACTGTAATTTCTATATGCAGGAAATCCTATTTTAATTATGGGCATGGTAAGAATTGACTACCGAAGTGCGAGTCATAATTCCCATGTCACCTCCTAGAAAAATCTGAAAAGCGGCTCCTTCATTCATTTATTCCATAGGATATTTTTAGATTCACTTAAAATAAGGTCTGTGTTTCGTGTAGGCTTACACCACCTTGCCAATTTTATAACTGTGTAGATATCCATAGTAGAGTTTGACCGATTATGATTTTTCAACGCGGATACCGATTATTGGAGGACCGAAAAGGCCGATACCGATTAATTGGATGATTAATTATTTTTTTTGTTTGTAATAATGACAATTACAACAATACTGATTGAACACTTATTTTAACTTAATATAAATAAATTTAGCCTCAAGTACATAATGAAACATTTTCAATTTGGTTTAAATAATGCAAAAACAAAGTGTTGGAGAAGAAAGTAAAAGTGCAATATGTGTTATGTAAGAAAGCTAACGTTTCAGTTCCTTGCTCAGAACATGAGAACATATGAAAGCTGGTGGTTCCTTCAATATTCCCAGGTAAGAAGTTTTAGGTTGTAGTTATTATAGGAATTATATGACTATTTCCCTCTATACCAATTGTATTTCATTAACCTTTGACTATTGGATGTTCTTAAAGGCACTTTAGTATTGCCAGTGTAACAGTATAGCTTCCGTCTCGCTCCTCGCTGGGCTCGAACCAGCAACACAATGACAATTAGCGCGCGCTGACTAGCTAGCCATTTCACTTCGGTTACACGAGCCTCATCTCGGGAGTTGATAAGCTTGAAGTCATCAACAGAGCAATGCTTGACGCACAATGAAGAGCTGCTGTCAAAACGCACAAAAGTGCTGTTTGAATGATTGTTTACGCGCCTGCTTCTGCCTACCACTGCTCAGTCAGATACGTAGATACTTGTATGCTCAGTCAGATTATATGCAATGCAGGACACGCTAGATAATATCTAGTAATATCATCAACCATGTGTAGTTAACTAGTGATTATGATTGATTGTTTTTTATAAGATAAGTTTAATGCTAGCTAGCAACTTACATTGGCTTACTGCATTCGCGTAACAGGCAGTCTCCTTGTGGAGTGCAACGAGAGAGAGGCAGGTTGTTATTGCGTTGGACTCGTTAACTGTATGGTTGCAAGGTTGGATCCCCTGAGCTGACAAGGTGAAAATCTGTGGTTCTGCCCCTGAACAAGGCAGTTAACCCACCATTCCTAGGCCGTCATTGAAAATAAGAATGTGTTCTTAACTGACTTGCCTAGTTAAATAAAGGTATAAAAAAATATATATACAGTGCCTTGCGAAAGTATTCGGCCCCCGTAAACTTTGCAACCTTTTGCCACATTTCAGGCTTCAAACATAAAGATATAAAACTGTATTTTTTTGTGAAGAATCAACAACAAGTGGGACACAATCATGAAGTGGAACGACATTTATTGGATATTTCAAACTTTTTTAACAAATCAAAAACTGAAAAATTGGGCGTGCAAAATTATTCAGCCCCTTTACTTTCAGTGCAGCAAACTCTCTCCAGAAGTTCAGTGAGGATCTCTGAATGATCCAATGTTGACCTACATGACTAATGATGATAAATACAATCCACCTGTGTGTAATCAAGTCTCCATATAAATGCACCTGCACTGTGATAGTCTCAGGTCCGTTAAAAGCGCAGAGAGCATCATGAAGAACAAGGAACACACCAGGCAGGTCCGAGATACTGTTGTGAAGAAGTTTAAAGCCGGATTTGGATACAAAAAGATTTCCCAAGCTTTAAACATCCCAAGGAGCACTCTGCAAGCGATAATATTGAAATGGAAGGAGTATCAGACCACTGCAAATCTACCAAGACCTGGCCATCCCTCTAAACTTTCAGCTCATACAAGGAGAAGACTGATCAGAGATGCAGCCAAGAGGCCCATGATCACTCTGGATGAACTGCAGAGATCTACAGCTGAGGTGGGAGACTCTGTCCATAGGACAACAATCAGTCGTATATTGCACAAATCTGGCCTTTATGGAAGAGTGGCAAGAAGAAAGCCATTTCTTAAAGATATCCATAAAAAGTGTCGTTTAAAGTTTGCCACAAGCCACCTGGGAGACACACCAAACATGTGGAAGAAGGTGCTCTGGTCAGATGAAACCAAAATTGAACTTTTTGGCAACAATGCAAAACGTTATGTTTGGCGTAAAAGCAACACAGCTCATCACCCTGAACACACAATCCCCACTGTCAAACATGGTGGTGGCAGCATCATGGTTTGGGCCTGCTTTTCTTCAGCAGGGACAGGGAAGATGGTTAAAATTGATGGGAAGATGGATGGAGCCAAATACAGGACCATTCTGGAAGAAAACCTGATGGAGTCTGCAAAAGACCTGAGACTGGGACGGAGATTTGTCTTCCAACAAGACAATGATCCAAAACATAAAGCAAAATCTACAATGGAATGGTTCAAAAATAAACATATCCAGGTGTTAGAATGGCCAAGTCAAAGTCCAGACCTGAATCCAATCGAGAATCTGTGGAAAGAACTGAAAACTGCTGTTCACAAATGCTCTCCATCCAACCTCACTGAGCTCGAGCTGTTTTGCAAGGAGGAATGGGAAAAAATTTCAGTCTCTCGATGTGCAAAACTGATAGAGACATACCCCAAGCGACTTACAGCTGTAATCGCAGCAAAAGGTGGCGTACAAAGTATTAACTTAAGGGGGCTGAATAATTTGCACGCCCAATTTTTCAGTTTTGGATTTGTTAAAAAAGTTTGAAATATCCAATAAATGTCGTTCCACTTCATGATTGTGTCCCACTTGTTGTTGATTCTTCACAAAAAAATACAGTTTTATATCTTTATGTTTGAAGCCTGAAATGTGAAAAAAGGTCGCAAAGTTCAAAGGGGGCCGAATACTTTCGCAAGGCACTGTATATATCGGCACCCAAAAATACCGATTTCCGATTGTTATGAAAACTTGAAATCGGCCCTAATTAATCGGCCATTCTGATTAATTGGTCGACCTCTAATCCATAGGACAAGGTAACTCTGATCAATATTGGCTAAATACAAGCGAAGATTTAAAAAAATTGTAGAGTGGATTTATGAAAATATGTTGACAAACGTTACCTTATCCTAGTGAGATTTACACGAGTATCAAAACGCAGAGGCGGTTTAAGCCTGCACGAAACAGACCTTATTGGAAGTAGATCAAGACATTCTCTATGGAAGACATGAACAGAGGCGGTTTAAGCCTGCACGAAACAGACCTTATTGGAAGTAGATCAAGACATTATCTATGGAAGACATGAACGGTAAAATAACGAAGGAACCCCTTTCAAGTTCAGCCGCAAGTTATTACAGGAATTATAACACGTCGACTATTTCTCTCTAAACCATATACCTTTGACTATTACGAGCCTGCTGCTGCCTACCACCGCTCAGTCAGACTGCTCTATCAAATATCCAATCATAGACTTAACTATAATATAATAAACACACAGAAATACGAGCCTAGGTCAAATCCGGAAACTATAATCTCGAAACAAAACGTTTATTCTGTTCCGTATTTTATCTAACGGGTGGCATCCATAAGTCTAAATATTCCTGTTACATTGCACAACCTTCAATGTTATGTCATAATTACGTAAAATTCTGGCAAATTAGTTCGCAACGAGCCAGGCTGCCCAAACTGTTGCATATACCCTGACTCTGCGTGCAATGAACACAAGAGAAGTGACACAATTTCACCTGGTTAATATTGCCTGCTAACCTGGATTTCTTTTAGCTAAATATGCAGGTTTAAAAAATATATACTTCTGTGTATTGATTTTAAGAAAGGCATTGATGTTTATGGTTTGGTACAGTCGTGCAACAATTGTGCTTTTTTTTGCAAATGCGTTTTTTAAAAATCATCCCGTTTGGCGTAGTTGGCTGTCTTTGTTAGGAAGAAATAGTCTTCACACAGTTTGCAATGAGCTAGGCGGCCCAAACGGCTGCATATATCCTGACTCTGTTGCGAGAGAAGTGACACCATTTATCCTAGTTAAAAGACATTCGTGTTAGCAGGCAATATTAACAAAATATGCAGGTTTAAAAATATATACTTGTGTATTGATTTTAAGAAAGGCATTGATGTTTATGGTCAGTTACACATTGGAGCAACGACAGTTCTTTTTCGCGAATGCCACCACATCGATTATATGCAACGCAGGACACGCTAGATACACTAGTAATATCATCAACCATGTGTAGTTAACTAGTGATTATGATTGATTTATTGATTGATTGTTTTTTATAAGATACGTTTAATGCTAGCTAGCAACTTACCGTGGCTTCTTACTGCATTCGCGTAACAGGCAGGCTCCTCGTGGAGTGCAATGTAATCAGGTGGTTAGAGCGTTGGACTAGTTTACTGTAAGTCTGCAAGATTGAATCTCCGAGCTGACAAGGTAAAAATCTGTCGTTCTGCCCCAGAACAGTTGAAACTGGAGCAGCAGCACGGCCAAGTGGACTGGGGACAGCAAGGAGTCATCAGGCCAGGCGGTCTTGAGGCATGGTCGTAGGGCTCAGGTCCTCTGAGAGAGAGAGAAAGAAAGAATTACAGAGAGCATACTTAAATTCACACAGGACACCAGATAAGACAGGAGAAGTACTCCAGATATAACAGACTGACCCTAGCCCCCGACACATAAACTACTGCAGCATAAATACTGGAGGCTGAGACAGGAGGGGTCAGGAGACACTGGCCCCATCCGATGATACCCCCAGACAGGGCCAAAACAGGCCCTCTCTTACCGATGGCGGATATGATAACAGTTAGGCCTTGTGCAGGGGGGGTGCAGGGCTGTTGACCGGGGTAGGGTTATCCAGGTGGAAAGCATGGCCAGCTGTAGAAAAATCCTTATTGAAATTCTCAATTATCGTGGATTTGATATGAACAGGACATGAATGTTTGGTTGTGGGACAAAGGGACAAAATGCGGGACTGTCCAGCACAATCCGGGACAATGTCACCCTGGTAAGTGGGTGAACCCTCCCACTTCCTGCTAGTGTGCCCATCTTTCATTGTTCATATGAAGGCATTTGCAGTTAGTTGACTGGTTTGGGAAACATTTGCTATCCTATTTAAACATTAACTGGCCTGGCTATCCATGTATAGCCTACATGTATTTTTCTGCCTATGTCTTTTCTTCATTCTTTCACCAGATCCAGGATGAACCGAGCATCCAGCAGTAGGCTCTCTGAGCTCCCTCAAAGAGTTGAAAGCAACAGAATGAGCATGGTTTATGCAACACCCCAGAGGTTAGTGTTCAGACAAACGCCAATGGAAGTTGCTTTATGGGATATGTATTTGCTAATACAGTGAGCATATCAATATTTGTTCACAGCAAACAATCCTTCGGAAAGTTGAACATTCCTAAACCCCAGTCTGTCACATCCGAGAGAAGAACCAGCTTTTTTGGTAGTCGGTAAGTCCCTACACTGAAGAAACTACCATGATACACCTAGTTCTCTATCACTGTCACCATGCGAGACAAAGACTCTTCCTGTTAGTGAATCCATATGATTGGGAGCCATTTCACACTGCCAAGTTCAGTGGTTCCCAACTCCAGTCCTCGAGTCCCTCAGACAGTACAGGTTTTTATTATAGGTCTGGACATGTTCACACTGCAGGCCTTACTGCTAAAAATCTGAACTCTTTTCAGGACCAGTGGGGCTGGCATGGCTCGCAACAGCGCCTTTGGAGCCTTTGGAGGTGCAGAGAAGATGAAGGATCCCCGGCCCTTACACGATAAGGCCTATGTTCAGCAGTGCATCAGACAGTTGTGTGAGGTATGGATTCCTAATATACGCAGATTTTTTAAACATAATTTCACTGAACTTTTAAGTGTTTCAAGACCGGCCCGAATATTTATAAAGTATCTCAGAGTAAGAGTGCTGCTCTAGGATCAGTTGTCACTTTTACATCCTCATGAATAAGTTTCTATGACCTGGGGGGGTCTGGTCCTAGATCAGCACTCTTTCACAAAGACACATTATTTCCCTCGTTCTCCTCTAGTTTCTGTCAGAGAAGGGCTTTCCGGGTTCAATGTCAGTCAAGTCTCTCCAGTCGCCCTCCACCAAGGAGTTCCTAAAGATCTTTGAGTTCATCTACTGCCTCCTGGACCCCACCTTCCAGATGCCCACCTCCAAAGTGGAGGAAGAGGTCCCCAGGATTCTCAAAGACTTGGGGTAAATAGTGGTTAGAGTGTTGTTCCAGTAATCGAAAGGTTGCTGCATCGAATCCCTGAGCCGACAAGGTAAAAAAATATATCTGTCGTTCTGCCCCTGAACAAGGCAGTTAACCCACTGTTCCCAGGTAGGCTGTCGTTGTAAATAATAATTTGACGGTAGCACCTCCGTAAACAAAGAGAAAGCATATTTCAACCGCAGGCACGACAAAACGCAGAAATAAAAATATAAATCATGCCTTACCTTTGACGAGCTTCTTTTGTTGCCACTCCAATATGTCCCATAAACATCACAAATGGTCCTTTTGTCTGATTAATTCCGTCGATATATCTCCAAAATGTCCATTTATTTGGCGCGTTTGATCCAGAAAAATACAGGTTCCAACTTGCACAACGTGACTACAAAATATCTCAAAAGTTACCTGTATACTTTGCCAAAACATTTCAAACTACTTTTGTAATACAACTTTAGGTATTTTTTAACGTAAATAATCGATCAAATTGAAGACGGGATGATCTGTGTTCAATACAGGAGTAAAAAACAAACTGTAGCTTTCTGGTCACGCGCCTTATTTTAACAGGACACTTGAAGTGACCCTCGTTTTGAACAGGGCTACTTCTTCATTCCACAAAGGAAAAACCTCAACCAATTTCTAAAGACTGGTGACATCCAGTGGAAGCGGTAGGAACTGCAAGAAGGTCCCTTAGAAATCTGGATTCCCAATGAAAACTTATTGAAAAGAGTGACCTCAAAAACAACAAAAAATCGGAATAGTTTGTCCTCTGGGTTTCGCCTGCTAAATAAGTTCTGTTATACTCACAGACATGATTCAAACAGAGTGTTTTCTATCTAAATCTACTAATAATATGCATATATTATCTTCTGGGGATGATTAGCAGGCAGTTGAATTTGGGCATGCATTTCATCCGGACATGAAAATACTGCCCCCTGTCACCAACAAGTTAACTGACTTGCCTAGATAAATAAAGGTTACATTAAAACATTTTTTAAATGAGCTCATTCTGCCGTACATGTTAAAAATGGTCTGTGTCCCAAATGGCATCCCCATAGGCCCTGGCCAAAGGTAGCGCCCTATATAGAGAATATGGTGCTATTTGGGACTCAGATGTGATCATTTGCTGTTTGCATCTGGTTTTTGTACGCTAGCCCATTCCTCATTCTATGATACTGACTGTATATTTCTGATGGCAGGTATCCATTTGTTCTCTCCAAAAGTTCCATGTACTCTGTGGGGGCACCACATACATGGCCACAGGTCTTGGGGGCTGTTGTCTGGCTCATCGATACTGTGAAGGTGGGTATTAGTACAGCAGAATACTACCTAATCTCTAAACTCATTAATAACATTAACTGTCTAAATGAAGGTTTGAATAATGAGAGATGTTTCTAAAAACATTTTTATCAGGATCCCCATTAGCCGACGCCAATGGCGACCACTAGTCTTACTGGGCTTCGACATAACGAAATCCTTTACAATTGACATATTTAAAAAGATTAACATGGATTGTGTGTGCATCTATTAGTTACACTTGTCAATACATGAACAACAAAGTTAGGTCACATGGGGCAGAGGCCCTGTGCAGTGAACGGGTACTTTAATTTTGAAACCAGGTTTGTTGTTCACTTGCGCCATGTAAGATGGGAGTTCCATGCAGTCGGGGCTCTGTATAATACTGTATGTTTCCTTGAATTTGTTCTGGTTGTTTTGTAGGTCTTTTGCTGTATGAGTGATCAGGACCTGCTCTTTGCTGATTTCTCTGACGGAAGCACTGAGATTGAGGACGGGGTGGAGTTCAACAAGGTACAGAGCCAATTTACTCACAACAAAACCATTTAGGATGTTAGGTCTCTATTTGACCCTGCACGATCCCTTCTGTTTCTAGCTCTTTCTGGACTACACCGCTGAAACATACAACAAGTTCATGCAAGGAGCGGATACGTTTGATGAAGAGGATGCAGATTATCTTGCTAAACTAAGTAAGCAGTGATGAGAAAGTCATTGTTTTTAATTGTGATTTGTGCCTTTTCCTTCCAAATGAACATATAAAAAATAACCAGCAACAAGCGCATAAAACGTCAACTTTATATTTACAGAGAGACTTTACAACGTTGACGAAGGGCTTCTCGCATCCATGGAGGAGAAGTACAGGATTCTGAGTGGTGAGGTTGAACGACTGGAGAAAGAAAGTCAAACGGTTCGTCCTTTTAATCTAAGGTCTGTATATACAGTGCATTCGGAAAATATTCCACATTTTGTTATGTTACAGCCTAATTATCAAATGTATAAAATATTTTCCCTCATCAACTTACACACAAATACCCCATAGTGACAAAGATTTTAAAAAATTACGTGTTAACTTGGACTCCAAGTTGTGGTAAATTCAATTGATTGGACATGATTTGGAAAGGCACACACCTGTCTATATAAGGTCCCACAGTTGACAGATCAAAAATCAAGCCATGAGGTCGACGGAATTGTCCGTAGAGCTCCGAGACAGGATTGTGTCAAGGCACAGATCTGGAGAAGCGTACCAAAACATTCACAGTGGCCTCCATAATTCTTAAATGGAAGACACAAAGACTCTTCCTAGAGCTGGCTGCCCCGCCAAAATGAGCAATCGGGGGAGAAGGGCCTTGGTCAAGAGTTCCTCTTTGGAGATGGGTGAACCTTCCAGAAGAACACTCATCTCTGCAGCACTCCACCATTCAGGCCTTTATGGTAGAGTGGCCAGATGGAAGCCACTCGTCAGTAAAAGGCACATGACAGCCCGCTTGGAGTTTGCTAAAAGGCACCTAAAGGACTCTGACCATGAGATTCTCTGGTCTGATGAAACCAAGATCAGAAATCTTTGACCTGAATGCCAAGCGTCATGCCTGGAGGAAACCTGGCACTATCACTACGGTGAAGCATGGTTATGGCAGCATCATGCTGTGGGGATGTGTTTCAGGGACTGGGAGACTAGTCAGGATTGAGGGAAAGATGAACGGATAAAAGTACAGAGAGATCCTTGCTGAAAACCTGCTCAGGACCTCAGACGAAGATTCACCTTCCAAACAGGACAACAAGCACACAGCCAAGGCAACGCAGGACTGGCTTTGGGCAACACATCTCTGAATATTCTTGAGTTGCCCTGACAGAGCCCGGACTTGAACCCGATAGAACATCTCTGGAGAGACCTGAAAATAGCTGTGAAGTGATGCTCCCCATCCAACCTAATAGAGCTTGAGATGATCTGCAGAGAAGAATAGGAGAAACTCCCCAAATAGAGGTGTGCCAAGCTTGTAGTGTCATACCCAAAAGACTCAAGGCTGTAATCGCTGCCAAAGGTGCTTCAACTTCAGATTTTTATTTTGCAAAACATTTGCTACAATTGATAATTGTTTTTGCTTTGTCATTACGGGGTGTTGTGTGTAGATTAATGAGGGGGAAAAAACACAGATTAAATTATTTTAGAATGTAACAAATATGGCAAAAGTCAAGTGGTCTGAATACTTTCCGAATGCACTGTATTTATAGATTTTTCCAAGTTCTGCGACTGAATTTTGTACACATCTCACCTAGTTTAAGCAGTCGATGAGCTGTAAACGTGCCAGTTACGTTTGAACAGAGCCATTTGATTCACTATATTTCTAACCATTTTATTCACTTTGGAGCAGGACCGATTGATGGTCAAAAGAACGGAGAAAGTCAAACTTCAGACAGACCTGCAGAAGCTGCAGAGTTATCGCAGTAACCTGGAGTCTTTCAAAGCCAACCTGGAGAACAAAGCCTCTGGATTGGCCGAGGAGCTGGAAGCATCGGGTAAAAAACCATGACCAAACATTGCTACTCTCGTGGCTTAGCTGGTCTTGCAGTATCGATGCAGCCTCCAGGACACTTTTCTCTTTCTAAAGTGTCTGTATATGTGGTCTACTGCCCTTTGACACATCTCTCT
The DNA here is from genome assembly GCF_018296145.1 of Oncorhynchus tshawytscha. Classification (NCBI taxonomy): domain Eukaryota; kingdom Metazoa; phylum Chordata; class Actinopteri; order Salmoniformes; family Salmonidae; genus Oncorhynchus; species Oncorhynchus tshawytscha. The sequence continues at coordinate 9,012,880 of NC_056432.1, forward strand.
ATCTGTCCCCACTTCCTCTCATTCCCTGTTTTAAACTAAATGTGAAAATCCATTAAAATATACCTTTTTTAAATTGCTACTCTCCTGGAAATCCTGAAATGTTGTCCTGTGTAGGACTGCAAGTGGAGACCCTAAAACAGGAGGAGTCCCGGCTCCAACACATCTTGTCCACCCAGAAGTTCACTCCCGCAGACATTGAGAGGATCAACTGGGAGAAGAGGGAGCTGCAGCAGACCATCAACAGCCTGAGCAAGAGCCTGGAGCAGGCCGAGCAGCACATGTGGAACGAGGAGATCGCTCTGGCCAAGGCCAAGGAGACGGTAAGGAATAGGATGCTGGCCTGATACGACTGCATTCTATACTCATCTGTCTGGTAAATAAATGACTAGCTAGCTATGAGCCAGTGCTGAACAGTCTTCTCAGTCTTAACCACTGCTAATGATTTAGGCCGAAGTGAAGCTGGCCGAGTACCACAAGCTTGCCCGCAAACTGAAGCTCATCCCTGTGTCTGCCGAGAACGCATGCGGCCACGACTTTGAGATCAGGACCTCCACAGAATACGGACCGTCCACCATGGTTCAATGCAGAACACAGATTCAAGTATGGCGATTTAGTTCTCATCGAACAATCGCTTTATTACAACAGGTGTGTGTTGTATCTGGACCTAATTCTGTGGCTTATTCTCTACAGCAACTACTGAGGAAACTGATCACTGATGTGGACGAGGAGTGTAGTCGACTGACAGACATGAAACTAAGCCTGGAGGAGTCGATAGAACAGGTACCGAGACATTTCACTGTGTTTCTTAGAAGTCCAAAGGTTTTGTCCCATTTTTTGGGGTGTTTTTTTCTTAACATGTCTTTTTCTCTTTCAGGTGAATTCCAATATTTCAGATAAAGCGAATGACTTGAAACAACTGAGAGAGCAAATCCGTAGGCTCGACGAGCAGCTCGAACAAGACATGCAGGTGGGTTATATTTTCAATATTACAAATGTTTGAATATTGTATACAGGAACCCATCTGAAAATATTGCTTCACAGGCCAGTCATTTATTGATCTACCTACTCTTACTTGAAGCTCTCAACCTGCTCCACTGCAGCCCTGTCGAGGAGAATATGGGTGTGCTCGGTCCTCTTTTTCCTGTAGTCCACAATCATCTCCTTTATCTTGATCACGTTGAGGGAGAGGTTGTTGTCCTGGCACCACACGGCCAGGTCTCTGACCTCCTCCCTATAGACTGTCTCGTTGTTGTCGGTGATCAGGCCTACCACTGTTGTGTTATCGGCAAATGTAATGATGGTGTTGGACTCGTGCCTGGCCGTGCAGTCATGAGTGTACAGGAGGGGGCCGAGCACGCACCCCTGAGGGGCCCCTGTGTTGAGGATCAGCGTGGGGGATGTGTTGTTACCTACCCGTACCACCTGGGGGCGGCCAGTCAGGAAGTCCAGGATCCAGTTGCAGAGGGAGGTTATTAGTCCCAGAGTCCTTAGCTTTTGAGGGCACTATGGTATTGAATGCTGAGCTGTCCTCAATGAATAGCATTCTCACATAGGTGTTCCTTTTGTCCAAGTGGGAAAGGGCAGTGTGGAGTGCAATAGGGACTGCATTATCTGTGGCTCTGTTGGGGCCGTATGCAATTTGGAGTGGGTCTAGGGTTTCTGGGATGTTGATTTTGACTTCAGCCATGACCAACCTTTCAAAGCACTTCATGGCTACAGACGAGAGTGCTACGGGTCGGTAGTCATTTAGCCAGGTTTACCATAGTGTTCTTGGGTACAGGCACTATGGTTGTCTGCTTAAAACATGTTGGTATTATAGACTCGGACAGGGAGAGGTTGAACATGTCAGTGAAGACACTCGCTAGTTGGTCAGCGGATGCTCGCAGTACACGTCCTGGTAATCCGTCTGGCCCTGCGGCCTTGTGAATGTTGACCTAAGAGTCTTACTCACAGTGGCTGCAGAGTGTGATCACACAGTCTTCTGGTACAGCTGGTGCTCTGATGCATGTTTCAGAGTTATTTGCCTCGAAGCGAGCATAGAAGTAGTTTAGCTCGTCTGGTAGGCTCGAGTCACTGGGCAGCTCTCGGCTGTGCTTCCCTTTGTAGTCTGTAATGGTTTGCAAGCCCTGCCACATCCGACGAGCGTCAGAGCCGGTGTAGTAAGACTCAATCTTGTATTGCCGCTTTGCCTGTTTGATGGTTCGTCGGAGGGCATAGCGGGATTTCTTATGTTTCCAGGTTAGAGTCCCGCTCCTTGAAAGTAGCAGCTCTAGCCGTTAGCTCAGTGCGGATGCTGCCTGTAATCCATGGTTTCTGGTTGGGGTATGTACGTACGGTCACTGTGGGGACGACATCATCGATGCACTTATTGATGAAGCCATTTATTTTAAATGTATTGTTTCCACATCTGTGGTTAAATTGTGTTTTTTATCATTTAGAAAAATGACATCCCTCTCTCTGTGGTGTGTAGGACATTGCCCATGAGGAGCAGAAGTGGTCTGCTGAGATGGAGTCTGTGGAGACCCACCGCAAGCTGCTGGAGAAGAAGGTGACCCTGGGCTATGATGAGTCTGTGGAGCAGCTGAAAGCTGCACAACAACAGTGAGTAGTGCTCCTTCTACCAATTATTTTGGACCAAATCACAATGGTGAGGGCTACAGGGCTTAGTTTCAAGTTTTATTGTCACGGGCACAACTACAGTGAAATGCCTTTCTTTTCTGACTGACATTGCAGTAATCAATATCAGTAGTAATAATACTAATGTAAAGTAGGAAAAAAACACACGAGAAATAGAAACATGAATAACATGAGACAGTAAATAAGCTACTGTTTATATACAGGATCAGTTCCAATACCATATTTACAATGTGCAGAGATACAAGGGTTAAACTAGCGTCCTGTCCAGGGGGTGTGCTTGTACATCAAGCTGCCCTCACACAACAAAAACAGGAGATATGCTCCTGCCCTATGAGCCGTTCTGGCCCGGACAATGATACTTTATTTGCGTACGGTATGTTTAGGGCTTTACAATTATTTCACAACCACATGAAGTTTGTTTTCCTTGTTCATATCTAAAAATAGACCCCCCACCACAGTATTTGTCTTTCTACTCCACAGGTACCATCTTGTCCTGCAAGAAACCAATGAGGAGCGGCGGACTGTGGTTAACAACCTTGCCAGTGTGTTAACCACGGCTGCCAACCACCTGTCCATTGTAGAGGTCAGTCTCCATCTTGCCCCTAACCTGTTGTTCACAAAGTCACTGACCCTGTGCACATCTCGCCTTTTATTTAAATATGTATTTTATTCCTCGTCTTGATATTCTTTTTTACAATAACAACTTGATTTGACAATGACTGTCTTTCTGAGCCTGAAATTCACATTGTGATCATTTCCAGAAATTCTTAGAGGATCAACACAAGCGAGTAGACAGGGTGTACGTGGAAGCTTTCCGGGAGGACGAGGTGGACATTCAGAAGATGAAGGACATTATGGAGAGCTTCATCGCTAAAGTAAATAGCATGTAGTTCCATGCTTTACTATAAAAGCTGACATGAGCTCTTACACTTTACTTGGTTATTCCATTGGAACCATCCCAGCGGGCAAAACATGGTTCAGTGATGTTGTGACAACAGAAACTAGTTGAAATGACATCATTGACAACCAGTTTTGCCTGTTGGGATGAGTGCAGCTTTTCTTCTCTTCTAAGTGACGTCTTTACTCACCACGGTGAGCAGAACATCAGTTCCAAAGGGCCGCACCATCTTCTGCAGTTTCCCAGGTCACTGCTCTAAAGCATTGGGAACTTGTGAGACCAGATGGGAAGACTGTATTGGGTGCTGGTAGAAAACATGTTTCAATAGGAGTTTTACTTTGTTCAAGTACCCCTGGGTTAGATCATGGGTGTACTGTTAAACCCTTTTTGTAAAGTATTTTATTGTTGTCTTGTGTTTCTCATCTGTCTAGCCACTAGAGGGCAGTGTAAGGCTACATTTACATTACAGCAGTTTCTGGTCGGCTGGAATTTTTTTAATTTAACCTTAATTTAACTTGGAAAGTCAGTTAAGAACAAATTTTTATTTTCCAATGACAGCCTACCGGAGAACAGTGGCTGAACTGACTTTTTCAGGGCAGAACAACAGATTTGTACCTTGTCAGCTCGTGGATTCGTTCCAGCAACCTTTTGTTTACTGGCCCAACTCTCTAACCACTAAGCTACCTGCCGCCAAATATACACTACCGTTCAAAAGTTTGGGGTCACTTAGAAATGTATTTGATTTGAAAGGAAAGCAACAAAAAAGTCAATTTAAAATAATATAAAATGTATCAGAAATCCAGTGTAGACATTGTTAATGTTGTAAATTACTTTTGTCACTGGAAACAGTTGGTATTTTATGGAATATCTACATAGGCGTACAAGAGGCCCATTATCATGACTCTGGGATGCTGGCCTTCTCGGCAATGTTCCTCTGTCCATAGTCTGGGTTCTTTTGCCCGTCTTAATCTTTTCTTTTTATTGGCCAGTCTGAGATATGGCTTTTTCTTTGCTACTCTGCCTAGAAGGCCAGCATCCCGGAGTCACCTCTTCACAGTTGACGTTGAGACTGGTGTTTTGTGGGTACGATTTAATGAAGCTGCCAGTTGAGGACTTGTAAGGCGTCTGTTTCTCAAACTAGACACTAATGTACTTGTCCTCTTGCTCAGTTGTGCACCGGGGCCTCCCACTCCTCTTTCTATTCTGGTTACAGGCAGTTTGCGCTGTTCTGTGAAGGGAGTAGTACACAGCGTTGTACCAGATTTTTAGTTTCTTGGCAATTTTTCGCACGCCTGTGTAGATATTCCATAAAAAATTTGCTGTTTCCAGCTACAAGTCATTAACCATGTCTACACTGTATTTCTGATCAATGTATGTTATTTTAATGGACCAAAAACGTGCTTTTCTTTCAAAAACAAGGACATTTCTAAGTGACCCCAAACTTTTGAATGGTAGTGAATATTATGGTTATTTGTTTTTCGCTGCAGTTTGTGATGCTTTAAATAAAGATACGTATCCCCATGTCGTGTCTTTACTATCAATTAAATTGAAGACTTTGTTTTTTTATCAAAGCATTTATCTCTGTAATTAGTATTAAGCGATCAAACTGATTAATCATGTAACTGTAATTAACTAGGAAGTCGGGGCACCAAGGAAAATGTTCAGATTAAAGTGATCATTTTCTAAAATAACTTTTTAGATATTTTCATATCTGAGCCATCGTCTTCTGGTTAATGAATTATTTACTTTACCTCATGTCTCATTCCAAACGTTGTAAATTGTTGGTTTATTTGCACAAACCCAGTCTTCACTATGAGTCATCCAAACATCAATTGTCTTAAATCATTTATTTATTACTAAGTAATTCACAGAAATGCTTAAACAAACAGTAAATATTGTTACAAGAAATGATAGGAGAATGTGCCCTAGTGGGCTAAACCGGTATGGCGGCTTGTTAGACAAAAGGGAAGTGGTGGTCGACCAAGAAGTCACTACAAAGTGATCATTATAACAATACAAATGCTAATCCTTTGCACATGAACACTCACTCATTCGGGAACGATTGCAATCAATACATATATTTACTCTGTGTGTCGTCTTGATCGCTGGTGAAAAGTTTGTTTCTTTTGTAAGCATTGTCCATCTCTCCTGCTCTCTGTTGTTGTTAGAGTGGATTGTTCAGAGTGACATTCTTTGCAATAGGATGGATGTTTCGGAGGTTGTTGTTCTTCGCGTTCAATGATACCGAATTCCTAGCTGCAGACTAGTAATTAATATCAAAGACTTGTTCTTATTCTGTCGGTATCGATAGTCTAAGAGTTTAACCACGTGGTATGGTTAAAAGATTCAGCAATGGTCTGCAACCTTTGTACTCCCGTGAATGAGAGAAACATGGTCTGACTGAGAATTTCTCAAAGTTGGGTTTTATTCGGAATTGCAGAAAAGGGGCTGACCCTAACTGAGCTCATGGGCGGTCCTCTGATTTAGTTCAATTCAAAAGGGAATTGGAGTTTCCTTCATTAAACAGTCCAAAATCACATTAGACAATTTTACAAACAGTATCATACTCACTCATTCATCTTATACAACAATTAGATGTAAACCTCATATGAGGCTATTATATAAACAGCGTTATGGTAATGTGGCCACACCGTCTCCCATGAGCTTCCCCAAGTTGTAACAAACGGACCAGCTCGTAGCTGGATTCTTCACCAATCTTTTATACCTTCTCCGGAACATGAAATTTGTTCAGACCTCAAGTTCTGTGAGGTGGAAGAAATTCCTTTGTTCTCTCTGAAAATTCACTCTGTCTCTTATACTGTGTGGCCATGAGGCAGGGTCTTCTCCTCAGGAATTTACGACCGCTCTGACTACAGCAGTCTGGTTGTAGAAGCAGAGAGCGGGGGATGGTGCTCACTGTATCCAAAGAGGGCAATGTCATGACACCTAATATTTCCATGTTTGTTTTTTTGCCAGTCATGCTTATTCAGATATAGACACATTACCCACTCATAACAACAGTGTCTAGTCCATGCCATGTAAACTACAGCCTAAATAGTTTGTTGGTTTGTACCTACATTTACTTCTTCCTTTTAGACTCACATACTCAGTCATAGACATACTCTAGGCTGCACCACATAATGAAATGGAACAGGACTATTATTTTGGGTCGATGTGGTGTATTCCCTAGAAATCAACATTTGTATTTTTCTAAAACGTTTTGCTACGGTGTGCACTAATGAAACAACCCTGCTCTCTGATCCCTTTGCATGTGGTAAGTTCATTGTCTGCAGACATCTCAAGAAGACCATGCCACTGCTGAGTCAATTGTTAAACCCCCATTACGACAGTTAGCTATGCCTCTGAGCAGAGCACTCTTTAAAAACACACACACACATATATATATACACACACAGTATACAGTCCTCTGTGTTAGCAATGCCAAAGCCAATTTCTGGTTCCAGTCCATCCCTGGCTGTAGTCTTCATTAAACTACAGTAAGGACCAATGCCCTCCAACTCCACTTAACTGTGGGTTGTAGTAAATTCAGATTCCATTGTTGGTGACACTAATATCACTCCATAGCCAACTTTCTGCTGGAGAGTTTCTGATGTTACAAATTTGATCAAGAACTGTCCTGTGTGTACAATCCTTTACGTCTGCAGTGTTAAAAGTTGTAACGGCTGATCGAAGAAGAGGACCACGGTGCAGCGTGGTACATGTTCATGATTTTTAATAAAACAACACTCGAACAAAAAAATGACAAAGCGGCACAAACGAAACAGTTCTGTCTGGCGCAGACACACAAACAGGAAATAACTACCCACAAAACACAGGTGGGAAAAGGCTACCTAAGTATGGTTCTCAATCAGAGACAACGATCGACAGCTGCCTCTGATTGACAACCACACAGAAATAGAAAACAAAGAATGCCCACCCCAACTCACGCCCTGACCAAACCAAAATAGAGACATAAAAAGGATCTCTAAGGTCAGGGTGTGACAAAATAACTGCTTATGTTGTTTTTGGGGGTATGTGTACTTTACTATTTATATTTTTGACAACTTTTACTTCGCTTCATTCCTTAAGAAAATAATGTACTTTTTACTCCATACATTTTCCCTGACTAAGTTCTCGTTACAGTTTGAATGGTTAGCAGGAAAGGAAAATGGTCCAATTCACACACTTATCAAGAGAACATCCCTACAGCCTCTGATCTGGCGGACTCACTAGCACTCACATCCGTCATCATGAAGTGCTTTGAGAGACTAGTCAAGGACCATATCACCTCCACCCTACCTGACACCCTAGACCCACTCCAATTTGCTTAACCACCCAAATAGGTCCACAGACGATGCAATCTCAACCACACTGCACACTGCCCTAACCCATCTGGACAAGAGGAATACCTATGTGAGAATGCTGTTCATCGACTACAGCTCGGCATTCAACACCATAGTACCCTCCAAGCTCGTCATCAAGCTCGAGACCCTGGGTCTCGACCCCGCCCTGTGCAACTGGGTACTGGACTTCCTGACGGGCCGCCCCCAGGTGGTGAGGGTAGGCAACAACATCTCCTCCCCGCTGATCCTCAACACTGGGGCCCCACAAGGGTGCGTTCTGAGCCCTCTCCTGTACTCCCTGTTCACCCACGACTGCGTGGCCACGCACGCCTCCAACTCAATCATCAAGTTTGCGGACGACACAACAGTGGTAGGCTTGATTACCAACAACGACGAGACGGCCTACAGGGAGGAGGTGAGGGCCCTCGGAGTGTGGTGTCAGGAAAATAACCTCACACTCAACGTCAACAAAACTAAGGAGATGATTGTGGACTTCAGGAAACAGCAGAGGGAACACCCCCATCCACATCGATGGAACAGTAGTGGAGAGGGTAGCAAGTTTTAAGTTCCTCGGCATACACATCACAGACAAACTGAATTGGTCCACTCACACAGACAGCATCGTGAGGAAGGCGCAGCAGCGCCTCTTCAACCTCAGGAGGCTGAAGAAATTTGGCTTGTCACCAAAAGCACTCACAAACTTCTACAGATGCACAATCGAGAGCATCCTGGCGGGCTGTATCACCGCCTGGTATGGCAACTGCACCGCCCTCAACCGTAAGGCTCTCCAGAGGGTAGTGAGGTCTGCACAACGCATCACCGGGGGCAAACTACCTGCCCTCCAGGACACCTACACCACCCGATGCTACAGGAAGGCCATAAAGATCATCAAGGACATCAACCACCCGAGCCACTGCCTGTTCACCCCGCTGTCATCCAGAAGGCGAGGTCAGTACAGGTGCATCAAAGCTGGGACCGAGAGACTGAAAAACAGCTTCTATCTCAAGGCCATCAGACTGTTAAACAGCCACCACTAACATTGAGTGGCTACTGCCAACACACTGACAATGACACTGACTCTACTCCAGCCACTTTAATAATGGGAATTGATGGGAAATGATGTAAATATATCACTAGCCACTTTAAACAATGCTACCTTATATAATGTTACTTACCCTACATTATTCATCTCATATGCATACGTAGATACTGTACTCTATATCATCGACTGCATCCTTATGTAATACATGTATCACTAGCCACTTTAACTATGCCACTTGGTTTACATACTCATCTCATATGTATATACTGTACTCGATATCATCTACTGTATCTTGCCTATGCTGCTCTGTACCATCACTCATTTATATATCCTTATGTACATATTCTTTATCCCCTTACACTGTGTATAAGACAGTAGTTTTTTGGAATTGTTAGTTAGATTACTTGTTTGTTATTACTGCATTGTCGGAACTAGAAGCACAAGCATTTCGCTACACTCGCATTAACATCTGCTAACCATGTGTATGTGACAAATAAAATTTGATTTGATTTGATTTGACTAAACACACATGCTTGGTTTGTAAATGATGTCTGTGTTGGAGTATGACCCAAGCTAAAAAAACAACAAGAAAATGGTGCAGTCTGGTATGCTTTATGTAAGGAATTTAAAATAATTTTTTACTTTTGATACTTAAGTATATTTTAGCAATTCATTTACTTTTGATACTTACTTTTGATAGTATATTTCCAACCAATTACTTTAACTCAAGTAGTATTTTACTGGGTGACACACTTTACTTGAGTAAATTCTATTAAGTTATCTTCACTTTTACTCAAGGTTGACAATTGGGCAGTTTTTCCACCACTGCCACTCTGGTTAACGACGTGAAGCTCATCAAAACACCAGGGATCTCAGTGAGTCATCCCACACGGCAGGCTGTTTCAGCTGCTGTATCTGGTGCCCATTGAGAAAGATAATGACACGTGCATGACTCACTCCTGCATTCACACTTCAGCCAACATAACATACAGCCCAGGTCAGTGTCGTTGTCTGAACAACATGGGGTTGGGTTTCTAATCTGTTACCTACTGTTACCTGCCTGGGATGTGGTTCAGCGGGAGTAGCTTAATGTGAGGCTGTACAGAAATGGGACCGGCTATATAGCAGACGATCCTGTCCATCTGTAGACTGGTCTAAATCAGGCATTTTGCACTAAAATGATAATTGTTTGGCTAATAATGGGGTCTTCAAGGCCCATTTCTGGTCCCAGTCCGTCTCTGACTGTATAGCTATCTCTGAATGTTAATATTACAGCCTATGTTGTCGTCAGTATAGGCCCGTTGTACTGAGCGTTATACTAAATATGTAGTATTACCCAAGATATGATATTTCTTCTTTATATATGTATAGATATTTATTCTAATACATTTCATAGTATTGGAGGTTGAATAGATGCTTTGCATAAGGTGCTGTTGGTTGGTAAACAATGCCATGTGCTGTTACAACTGTAGCCAACATACCTCATCCTGTAGAAAGGAGAGATACTCTGGGATACACCCCTTGTTGTGTTCTTCCTGTAGGAAGGAGAGATGCTCTGGGATACACCCTTGTTGTGTTCCTCCTGCAGGAAGGAGAGATGCTCTGGGATACACCCCTTGTTGTGTTTTCCTGTAGGAAGGAGAGATGCTCTGGGATACACCCCTTGTTGTGTTCTTCCTAGGAAGGAGAGATGCTCTGGGATACACCCCTTGTTGTGTTCTTCCTGTAGGAAGGAGAGATGCTCTGGGATACACCCCTTGTTGTGTTCTTCCTGCAGGAAGGAGAGATGCTCTGGGATACACCCCTTGTTGTGTTCTTCCTGTAGGAAGGAGAGATGCTCTGGGATACACCCCTTGTTGTGTTCTTCCTGTAGGAAGGAGAGATGCTCTGGGATACACCCCTTGTTGTGTTCTTCCTGTAGGAAGGAGAGATGCTCTGGGATACACCCCTTGTTGTGTTCTTCCTGTAGGAAGGAGAGATGCTCTGGGATACACCCCTTGTTGTGTTCTTCCTGTAGGAAGGAGAGATGCTCTGGGATACACCCCTTGTGTTCTTCCTGTAGGAAGGAGAGATGCTCTGGGATACACCCCTTGTGTTCTTCCTGTAGGAAGGAGAGATACTCTGGGATACACCCCTTGTTGTGTTCTTCCTGCAGGAAGGAGAGATGCTCTGGGATACACCCCTTGTGTTCTTCCTGTAGGAAGGAGAGATGCTCTGGGATACACCCCTTGTTGTGTTCTTCCTGTAGGAAGGAGAGATGCTCTGGGATACACCCCTTGTTGTGTTCTTCCTGCAGGAAGGAGAGATGCTCTGGGATACTTGTTGTGTTCTTCCTGCAGGAAGGAGAGATGCTCTGGGATACACCACTTGTTGTGTTCTTCCTGTAGGAAGGAGAGATGCTCTGGGATACACCCCTTGTTGTGTTCTTCCTGTAGGAAGGAGAGATGCTCTGGGATACACCCCTTGTTGTGTTCTTCCTGTAGGAAGGAGAGATGCTCTGGGATACACCCCTTGTTGTGTTCTTCCTGTAGGAAGGAGAGATGCTCTGGGATACACCCCTTGTTGTGTTCTTCCTGCAGGAAGGAGAGATGCTCTGGGATACACCCCTTGTTGTGTACACCCCTTGTTGTGTTCTTCCTGTAGGAAGGAGAGATGCTCTGGGATACACCCCTTGTTGTGTTCTTCCTGTAGGAAGGAGAGATGCTCTGGGATACACCACTTGTTGTGTTCTTCCTGTAGGAAGGAGAGATGCTCTGGGATACACCCCTTGTTGTGTTCTTCCTGTAGGAAGGAGAGATGCTCTGGGATACACCCCTTGTTGTGTTCTTCCTGTAGGAAGGAGAGATGCTCTGGGATACACCACTTGTTGTGTTCTTCCTGTAGGAAGGAGAGATGCTCTGGGATACACCCCTTGTTGTGTTCTTCCTGTAGGAAGGAGAGATGCTCTGGGATACACCACTTGTTGTGTTCTTCCTGTAGGAAGGAGAGATGCTCTGGGATACACCACTTGTTGTGTTCTTCCTGTAGGAAGGAGAGATGCTCTGGGATACACCCCTTGTTGTGTTCTTCCTGCAGGAAGGAGAGATTCTGGGATACACCACTTGTGTTCTGGCGTGGTCTTCTTGAGATGTCTGCAGACAATGAACTTACCACATGCAAAGGTATCAGAGAGCAGGGTTGTATTCATTGGTGCACACCGTAGCAAAACGTTTTGGAAAAAATACAAATGTTGACTTCTTGGGAATACACCACATGTATAGGTCATAGAGACCCAAAATAATAGTCCTGTTCAATTTCATTATGTGGTGCAGCCTAGAGTATGTCTATGACTGAGTATGTGAGTCTAAAAGGAAGAAGTAAATGTAGGTACAAACCAACAAACTATTTAGGCCGTAGTTTACATTGCATGGACTAGACACTGTTGTTATGAGTGGGTAACGTGTCGATATCTGAATAAGCATGACTGGCAAAAAACATGGAAATATTGGGGATACGTATCTTTATTTAAAGCATCACAAACTGCAGCGAAAAACAAAATAACAGTATATTTCAGCTAAGCAGAAACTGCTGTAATGTAAATGTAGCCTTACACTGCCCTCTAGTGGCTAGACAGATGAGAAACACAAGACAACAATAAAATACTTTACAAAAAAGGGTTTAACAGTACACCCATGATCTAACCCAGGGGTACTTGAACAAAGTAAAACTCCTATTGAAACATGTTTTCTACCAGCACCCAATACAGTCTTCCCATCTGGTCTCACAAGTTCCCAATGCTTTAGAGCAGTGACCTGGGAAACCGCAGAAGATGGTGCGGCCCTTTGGAACTGATGTTCTGCTCACCGTGGTCAGTAAAGACGTCACTTAGAAGAGAAGAAAAGCTGCACTCATCCCAACAGGAAAAACTGGTTGTCAATGATGTCACTTCAACTAGTTTCTGTTGTCACAACGTCACTAAACCAAGTTTTGCCCGCTGGGATGGTTCCAATGGAATGAATGGAATAACCAAGTAAAGAGTTAGAGCTCATGTCAGCTTTTATAGTAAAGAGCCGCACAGTCTAGGAGCTCAGATGCAAAAATGTAATTACCAACGTTTCGACAGCCAAGCTGTCTTCATCAGGGTATAATCACAAACACTGCGGGATGACTCGTTTATGTAGTGTCAAAAGACACAGGTGTCTGTAATCATGGCCACGAGTGGCCTAATATCATTGGTTAATTATCAAATATTAAAATGTCATACAAAGAACAGCATACAAACAACAGATGGATAGCATACGATCATAAATTCATTTGACTACACAAGCTTACAAACAATTACAATGGCAAAGTCACAATAATGGCTTCAGATCAAAGTCTATGTTGAGACCGAAGGGCACAAGAGTCTTTAAGTTAAAGATCCAGGCAGCCTCTCGTTTTAACAATAAATGATCAATAAATGAAAAGAGCTGTGCAGCGATATTCCCTATCCAACAGGATCCGGCACCTCTCAGGTTTGACTTTGTTTGTTTCCCGGCACCTACAACAACCACCCGAGCCACTTCCTGTTCACTCCGCTAGCATCCAGAAGACGAGGTCAGTACAGGTGCATCAAAGCTGGGACCGAGAGACTGAAAAACAGCTTCTATCTCAAGGCCATCAGACTGTTAAACAGCCACCACTAACACAGAGAGGCTGCTGCCTACATACAGACTTGAAATCATTGGCCACTTTAATAAATGGATCACCAGTCACTTTAATAATGCCACTTTAATAATGTTTACATATCTTGCATTACTCATCTCATATGTATATACAGTATTTTATACCATCTATTGCATCTTGCCTATGCCGCTCTGTTGTTTCTCATCCACATATGTATATATTCTTATTCCATTCCTTTACTTAGATTTGTGTGTATTAAGTAGTTGTTGTTGAATTGTTAGATATTGTTAGATATTGCTGCACTGTCAGAACTAGAAGCACAAGCATTTTGCTACACTCACACTAACATCTGCTAACCATTACCTCTCGTGACATGATTTATGAATTAGTTCACTGTTTGCACTGTAGACATTCTAATAAACGCGATCAGAATTACATCAAGTTGCCTCCCAGAAAGACCATCACGTAAAAGCTTAGTGATCTTTCTATGTTGTCATCCTATCCTGCCACACTGATTCCAGACCTGCTCTCTTATTTGTACATAGAGGTTATGGGGAGGGCCAGTGGGGTATGTAACTGATCTTGACACAGGTCTTGGTAGTGGTGGTCAGCTAGTGAAGAGGTCCCTACATAATCACGTCACTTAGCCTAGTCTAGTCCTTTCGTTACTGAATTTGAATAGTGGGAAAGCCAAATAAACAAATGATAAGAAAATGTAGCCTACATGGATTTATTTAATTTGAAGTTATATTTAGATATTGTGATATTCATTCTGCTGCTACATTGATGTCTTGTAAATGATATGATATTCGGGTCTTGTAAGCCCCACAACTGAGTATGTGTGCATATGGAGGGTGTTCTACAGTGTCTTCTTAAAATGTTGCTGTACCTTGATGTCTAGAAAATGAGGCTATAAGAAATTCAGACTTGTGTTAGCCCTGCAGCTATACTCAAGTATGTGGGCATACTGCAGTAATGTCTAAAATGCTTTGAATGAATTAGCACCTTGTGGAGAGTGCTGTCCGTTTTACCACCATAGATTGTAGGCTATTTGGCTGCTACTTTGTGTTTGACACTATTTTTCTCAATCTGTTTTGGTATCCCAGAGCCCCTGGACAACCCCCTCAACCTGTCTCTGGCCCACACTCCAGTACAGTAGGTGGCGGAAATGCACCATAACTTTGGATGCCAACCGCCGATAAATCCTTCCGAAGAAGAAGACCGTCCGTTTTGTTTAAATTAGCAGGCTGATTTTTTTAACTCTTTAGTTATTTATGTAGAAACAAAAGTTTCTAAACGGATTTTTTCAAAATTATCGAAAGTGGAAAGGTACGTATTTGTTTGAAAGACGTTTCAATGGGTTGTTGCATTTAATTTATATCTAGAAATATTTAGTTGTAATACCCTGGCAAATTCTAAGAGACTAAGTAAATTAACTTTAGTTAGTTGGCTAAATGAGTTGTAATTTAGCCTATGTTTTTAAAGTCTAACAGTAGTTTTTAATTGTATGTTGCCCCAGTGGAATGTTATTCGTTAAACAATATAACTTGCCAACGTTATCACAAGAAATAAAGTAGAAAGTATTTGCATGGGAAAGGGTCATGGTGTACATTTGCCCCACTGATGTTGCGTTTTTGAGAAGGTTACTGGTAGGGTGACCACATTTAAAATACCCAAATGCGAGACAACTGGAGGATTTTACAGGACCGTGTAGTTTCAAGTTTTAATGTCACAAGTACAGTGAAATGCTTTTCTTGTAAACCCCAACAATGCTGTCATTGATAACAATGTAATACAAAAAAATAACAAAACTATATCTACGCTGTTTAAAATCTTAGGGATGGATACTGGCTCGTTAGAGGTAGATATGTTAACGTGATTTATGCATCAGGATATATAGTACCAGTCAGGTTTGGACACACCTTCTCATTCAAGGGTTTTTCTTTATTTTTACTATTTTTGACATTATAGAATAATAGTGAAGACATCAACTATGAAATAACACATTGAATCTTCTTCGAAGTACCCACCCTTTGCCTTGACAGCTTTGCACACTCTTGGCGTTCTCTCAATCAGCTTTATGAGGTAGTCACCTGGGATGCATTTCAATTAACAGGTGTCTTTTTAAGTTAATTTGTGGAATTTCTTTGCTCCTTAATGCGTTTTAGCCAATCAGTTGTGTTGTGACAAGATAGGGGTGATTTACCAAGTAGGGTCATCTTCTGTATAAGACCAAGTCCATATTATGGCAAGAACCGCTCAAATAAGCAAGAGAAACAACAGTCCATAACTTTAAGACATGAAGGTCAGTCAATCAGGAACATTTCAAGAACTTTTAAATTTTTTTCAAGTGCAGTTGCAAAAACCATCAAGCGCTATCATGACACTGGCTCTCATGAGGACCGGCACAGGACTGGAAGACCCAGAGTTACCTCTGCTACAGAGGATAAGTTCATTAGTTTCCAGACTCAGAAATTGCAGCTCAAATAAATGCTTCATAGAGTTCAAGTAAGACACTTAACATCAACTGCTCAGAGGAGACTGTGTAAATCAGGCCTTCATGGTCGAATTGCCGCAGAGAAACCAATACTAAAGGACACCAATTATAAGACATTTGCTTTGGCCAAGAAATACAAGCAATGGACATTAGACGGGTGGAAATTTGTCCTTTGGTCTGATTTGTCAAAATGGGAGATTTTTGGATACAACCGCCTTGTCTTGTCGTTCATATCCCCGAGCTGACAAGGTACAAATCTGTCCTTCTGCCCCTGAACAGGCAGTTAACC
The DNA here is from genome assembly GCF_018296145.1 of Oncorhynchus tshawytscha. Taxonomy (NCBI): domain Eukaryota; kingdom Metazoa; phylum Chordata; class Actinopteri; order Salmoniformes; family Salmonidae; genus Oncorhynchus; species Oncorhynchus tshawytscha. Next base: position 9,029,230 of record NC_056432.1, read on the forward strand.
CAGTGTTCCTAGGCCGTCATTGAAAATAAGCATTTTTCTTAACTGACTTGCCTAGTTAAATAAAGGTTAAAAAAAAAACATGTGGGAACTCCTTCAAGACTGGAAAAGCATTCCAGGTGAAGCTGGTTGAGAATGTCAAGAGTGTGGAAAGCTGTCATCAAGGCAAAGGGTGGCTACTTTGAAGAATCTAAAATATATTTTGATTTAACACTTTTTTTTGGTTACTACATGATTCCATGTGTTATTTCATAGTGTTGATGTCTTCACTAGTATTCTACAATGTAGGAAATATAAAGAAACCCGTGTCAACTTTTGACTGGTACTGTCTGTAATATATAAATAAAATACACACACAACATAATAGTAGCAGTTGGTGTGTAGAATCTGTATAAGTGTAGCTATGTGTGTGTGTGTGTGAGCAAATGATTTGAGTGACATGTTGGAGTGTGTGTGTGTAGGGCCCTGTGACTGCATAGGTGGTGCAAAAATAATAATAAAGTAGAGGTCAACTCCAATAGTAAGTGCATCTATTTAGCAGTCATGGCCTGTAACCTACAGTGTAACCCTCTCCGCTTACACACAAATACCTGTTATGGTGTAGTAGCAATGTTTTAGGTGCCGGAGAGCAATACAAATGTAAATGGCGTCATCGCTTCACGGCTGCCTATGCCCACACAAAGTCGCAAGACACCAAGTTGCCTCAAACACGTATATTAGGCATATCTAATTTAAAAATAGGGCCATGGCATCATCACTGTGAATCGTGAATGATAATTCTTCACGTTTTACCAGCGACATGTCCAAACTGATCATTTGATCTCATTCAGTTTCATGGGAATATGCATTTAAATCTTCCTGAATGACTGTTATCACCTTCTGCTCACAAAAACAAACCACACTGAACTTAAATATATAAATGCAACAATTTAAACGATTATTCTGCTTTACAGTTCATAGAAGGACATCAGTAAATATACATAACTTCATTAGGCCCTAATCTATGGCTTTCACATGACTGGACAGGGGAGCAGCCATGGGAGGGCAAAGGCCCACCCACTGGGGAGCCAAGCCCTGCCAATCAGAATGAGTTGTCCCACACAGACAGAAATACTCCTCACCACCCTCCTGAGACAATCATGCATGTGAAGAAGCTGGATGTGGAGGTTCTGGACTGGCGTGGTTACACACATTGTGAGGCCGGTTGGATGTACTGCCAAATTCTCTAAAATGACGTTGGAGGTGGCTTTTGATAGAGAAATTAACCTGAAATTCTCTGGCAACGACTCTGTTGGACATTCCTGCAGACAGTATGCCAATTGCACGCTCCATCAAAAACTAAACATCTGTGGCATTGTGTTGTGACAACCACATTTTTAGTGGCCTTTTATTGTCCCCAGCACAAGGTGCACCGGTGTAATGATCATGCTGTTTAATCCGCTTCTTGATATGCCACACCTGTCAGGTGGATGGATTATCTTGGTAAAGGAGAAATGCTCACTAACAGGGATGTAAATCAAAGCACATTCTTTCCAGTTGCTCACGCTGTTGAGCTTTGGCCGCATTATATATATTTTTTAAATGTACTCTTCAGCTAGTGTCCTAAAACCCCAAAACACAAATTCTCATGAGATATGTTATTTGGAATACTAATTAAACATTGTGATCTTCCAAGACATTGATTCAGCTTTGATCTAAACCAGGGATGGGCAACTTCAATGTGGGTGGGGGCCAAAAAAAAAAGAAACTCATGAGTGGCATTATTGGCTTGTGGGTCTATGTACCCACATTGCAAGCAAAACATTTTTAGCAGCCCCCATTGTGACAGTGAAGAGTTCTAATGTTAATCTCCTTCAATTCTACACATTTTGCCATGGGGCGGAGGCAAATGTTTGCAGTTTCTGATAATTGATGATCAATGGACCCCACCAGGGTTGGTAATTGGACCACGCTTACTACCAGTTTGGTAAATTAGCTGGCTGCTAGATTAGATCATCTAAGACATTTTGCTGACATGGACTCGCGCTCGTGCGCGATGTCTAATATTTAAAAAGTATTGTGGTATTGCTCGCCTGAGGTATTCTATCTATCGAGAGTTCTCATCTATATTATTTGTAGCCGTCTATTTACCGCCACAAACCGATGCTGGCACTAAGACCGCACTCAACCAACTATAAGGCCATAAGCAAACAAGAAGATGCTCATCCAAACGCGGCGCTCCTAGTGGCCGGGGGCTTCAATGCAGGCATACTTAAATCCGTTTTTACTTCATTTATACCAGCATGTCACATTTGCAACCAGAGGGGAAAAAACTCTAGACCACCTTTACTCCACACACGGAGATGCATACAAAGCTCTCCCACACCCTCCATTTGGCAAATCTGACCGTTATTCTATCCTCCTGATTGCTGCTTACAAGCAAAAACTAAAGCAGGAAGCACCAGTGACTTGCTCAACACGGAAGTGGTCAGATGACGCTGATGCTACGCTACAGCACTGTTTTGCTAACACAGACTGGAATATGTTCCGGGATTCATCCAATGGCATTGTGGAGTATACCACCTCAGTCATCAGCTTCATCAATAAGTGCATCGACGACGTCGTCGAACCATCAAACAAGCATAGTGTCAATACAGGATTAAGATTGAATCCTACTACATCGGCTCTGACACTTGTTGGATGTGACAGGGTTTGAAAACTATTACGGACTACAAAAACAAACCCAGCTACGAGTTGCCCAGTTGACGTGAGTCCACCAGACGAGCTAAATGCCTTTTTATGCTCACTTCGTGGCAAGCAACACTGACGCATGCACGAGAGCACCAGCTGTTCGGGAAGACTGTGTGATAATGCTCTCGGTAGCCGATGTGAGCAAGACCTTTTAAACAGGTCAACGTTCACAAAGCCTGATGGGGCCTGATGGATTACCAGGACGTGTACTCAAAGCATGGCAGACCAACTGTCAAGTGTCTACACTGACATTTTCATCCTCACTGAGTCTCTGTAATACCTACATGTTTCAAGCAGACCGCCATAGTGCATGTGCCAAAAGAAGCGAAGGTAGCCTAGCTAAATGATTACCGCCCCGTAGCACTCACGTCGGTAGCCATGAAGCTTTAAAGGCTGGTCATTGCTCACTCGGGTTCTCCTGAGTAGCGCACCGGTCTAAGGCACTGCTTCTCAGTGCTAGAGGCGTCACTATAGACACCCTGGTTCGAATCCAGGCTGTATCACAACCGGCCGTGATTGGGAGTCCCATACGGCGGCACACAATTGGCCCAGCGTCATCCGGGTTTTGCCGGTGTAGGCCGTCAGTGTAAATAAGTATTTGTTCTTAACGGACTTGCCTAGTTAAATTAAAACATCAACAGCATTCTCCCAGATACCCTAGACCCACTCCAATTTGCATACCGCCCCAACAGAGCCACAGATGCAACCTCAATCGCGCTCCATACTGCCCTTTCCCACCTGGACAAAAGGAACACCCATGTGAGAATGTTTTTCATTGACTACAGCTCAGTGTTCAATACCATAGTGCCCTCAAAGCTCATCACTAAGCTAAGGACCCGGGGACTAAACACCTCCCTCTGCAACTGGATGCTTGACTTCCTGACGGGCTGCCCTCGGGTGGTAAGGGTAGGCAACAACACGTCTGCTATGCTGATGCTCAACACTGGAGATCAGTCCCCTCCTGTACTCCCTGTTCACCCACGACTGCGTGGTCAAATACGACTCCAACACCCTCATTTTCCTGACGACACAAGTGTGTCTGATCACCAACAACGATGAGACAGCCTATAGGGAAGAGGTCTGGGACCTGGCAGTGTGGCACAAGACGACAATCTCTCCCTCAATGTGAGCAAGACAAAGGAGCTGATCGTGAACTACAGGAGACAGTGGACCGATCGGGCCCCTGTTAACGTCGACTGGGCTGTAGTGGAGCAGGTTGAGAACTTCAAGCTCCTTGGTGTCCACATCACCAACAAACTATCATGGTCCAACCACACCAAGACGGTCGTCAAGAGGGCACGACAACCTACTTTTGAATGGCCTGTCTGCAATAAACTTGAGACATTGTATCAACTATTAACTTGGGTCCAGCTTGAAGCTGGTGTTTAAACTGTTCCAGAGTCAGTGCTCTCCAGACAGACACACAGCTTTAGGCTATTTCCTCAAGGGGTAAGTAATCCTGCAGGCCTTTTTGGACATTTCTACCAGATCAGAGCTTTTTTATGTTGAGTGGTTATTGAAAGGGAGAGTGCTGGAAAGATTTTTCCAATAGGCCACATTGAGGACCTATTGTCATTCTCAATGGATGTAAAAACATACTTATTTTACGTTCTTTTTGAGGTGAAGAAAAATGATTTTGGAAAGCCCTGAAACAGCCCTGAAACATGCTATATACATTTTACAGACACTGTGTGTTTTACATTTAGTTATTTTTAGTCCCACCTTCAGCTACCCTCAACCCTTCCCATCGTTCTCTGAATACCATCCAATTTATTTGTGCCTTGTATTTTTAAACTGCTGTGATGTTTCACAGAAGTTCTGAACCTTTCTATTCTCAGTGTTTTACAGATTGTAAATTAAATAAACATTTTTGCTAACAGTATTATATTATTGACTTTTTTTTTTGACTGACTTTTCAAATCAAATCATCCAACAGAGTTGGCTCCACTTAAATGTTGCAATTCATTAGCCATGCCTGAATCTGTGACCAAAAACAAGCTACATATGGACAGTACCAAAACAAATGATTTGAATATTCTGTCTTTTCGCAGCAAAATCTGCTGGGATGGTTGTATTCCTAATATCCAACATTCTATTGGTTGCAGGACTTTTGTATAATTAAAATTGAAAACCTAAAGTTTTGAATCTGGTGTTTTTGTATCAGTTCATAAACCATGTGGCATGGTGTTGGTACATCTATGTCTTCACAACTATTTTGCAATTATGGCGCAGCTGTACTTTTTTTTTTTTGGTCTTTAAATGAAATTTGCTACTAGTTTTATTCAGAATTTTCTTTTAACCAGTTTTTGTATTTAGTGGAGGACTAACAAACAAGTTCCTTCCTTTCTCCCTTCATTTTTACATTAATGCTGGTTGTAATTTGGGGTATAGGAGACATTTCCATATTTATGTTAGCTGCATGTGTGACAACTCCACCAGTCCTATTTATGATATATATTATAAAAATCCCCCCCCAAAAAAAAATGTTACATTTATCAGTTAGTATATTTGAGTTTAACAATTTGTTGCAACCAACTTTAAATGGCTTGTTTTAAAAATAGTCACTATTTTGGGGATTATTTCATTTTCAAATAACAAAGTGAGAAGTTGTAATCTGAATAAAGGGGAGAACCAGTTTGGATTTAAGTGTAACTTTTGTATGACAAACCTTTAGTGAGAGGTCTCATGCTATAATATTTAATTTCTGTCTTCTGAATTCATATTCATTTATAATAAATAGACCCAGTTAATTTTGTTTGGCTTGCAGTTTTTTTTTCATTTTTGCCGTTCCAAATCAAATATAATTAAATAAAAAAAACACATTGCTAGGTGTAGGCAAGGCCATAAGTAGAAAGGTAAACTGGGATATGACTAAAGAGTTCATCAGGGTGATTTCTCCACAAATACACAGGTATTTTCCTTTCTGTGGTAACAAGATCTTATAAAAAAATATTTTTATTTGCATTTATTTTTATTTGCATTTATTGTAGAGATCATTTTCTTTCAGGATATGAATAGGACATACATTTTTGGTTGCGGGGACAAAGGGACAAAATGCGGGACTGTCCAGCACAATCTGGGACAATGTCACCCTGGTAAGTGGGTGACCCCTCCCACTTCCTGCTAGTGTGCCCATCTTTTTCATTGTTCATATGAAGGCATTTGCAGTTAGTTGACTGGTTTGGGAAACATTTGCTATCCTATTTAAACATTAACTGGCCTGGCTATCCATGTATAGCCTACATGTATTTTTATGCCTATGTCTTTTCTTCATTCTTTCACCAGATCCAGGATGAACCGAGCATCCAGCAGTAGGCTCTCTGAGCTCCCTCAAAGAGTTGAAAGCAACAGAATGAGCATGGTTTATGCAACACCCCAGAGGTTAGTGTTCAGACAAACGCCAATGGAAGTTGCTTTATGGGATATGTATTTGCTAATACAGTGAGCATATCAATATTTGTTCACAGCAAACAATCCTTTGGAAAGTTGAACATTCCTAAACCCCAGTCTGTCACATCCGAGAGAAGAACCAGCTTTTTGGTAGTCGGTAAGTCCCTACACTGAAGAAACTACCATGATACACCTAGTTCTCTATCACTGTCACCATGCGAGACAAAGACTCTTCCTGTTAGTGAATCCATATGATTGGGAGCCATTTCACACTGCCAAGTTCAGTGGTTCCCAACTCCAGTCCTCGAGTCCCTCAGACAGTACAGGTTTTTATTGTAGCTCTGGACATGTTCACACTGCAGGCCTTTCTGCTCCAATCAGTTTTGTTTTTCAATTATTTTTTCTAATAGTGACTGTCCAAACAGCAAGTTAAAAGTGAACAAATTGGATTTGTGTGTTCTGACAGCCTTCATTTGCTGACATGGCTATGCTAGTTGTCATAGTAACGGTGGTTGTGCACAGTGGTGTAAGCTGATTGGTGGTGGCGCTTGTGCTTCCTATCACTTAGAAGTTATGTATGGAATCAATATCATGCCAAATGTAAATCACTATCCACAAACGCCTTTTGATTTGTATTTGTAAATCGATAAATTGCATTAGAATTATTTAATGACTGTAGATATGCAGGTCATTTCCAAGGGCCTTAATAAAAATGACTGCCATAAAGATTTGCACATAGGAGAGATATGCGCAAACATGACAGATATGGCATAAGAAAAATAAGTTCTCACACATAGAAAGTGATTTGTATTCATAGAAAAAGGTTTGTACCCATAGAAAGCGATTTCTATACATCGTTGGCAGCCTCTCGTTTGGCATTGTTGATGTCTGCCTTTCAAGGATGCAGAAATTATAGTATGTTACCCATAGTATGTTAACTCAAATCAAATTTATATAGCCCTTCGTACATCAGCTGATATCTCAAAGTGCTGTACAGAAACCCAGCCTAAAACACCAAACAGCAAGCAATGCAGGTGTAGAAGCACGGTGGCTAGAAAAACTCCCTAGAAAGGCCAAAACCTAGGAAGAAACCAAGAGGAACCAGGATATGAGGGGTGGCCAGTCCTCTTCTGGCTGTGCCTGGTGGAGATTATAACAGAACATGGCCAAGATGTTCAAATGTTCATAAATGACCAGCATGGTCCAATAATAATAAGGCAGAAGAGTTGAAACTGGAGCAGCAGCACGGCCAGGTGGACTGGGGACAGCAAGGAGTCATCATGTCAGGTTGTCCTGATGCATGGTCCTAGGGCTCAGGTCCTCCGAGAGAGTAAGAAAGAGAGAATTAGAGAGAGCACACTTAAATTCACACAGGACACCGAATAGGACAGGAGAAGTACTCCAGATATAACAAACTGACCCTAGCCCCCGACACAAACTACTGCAGCATAAATACTGGAGGCTGAGACATGTTAACCATAGTATGTTACCCATAGTATGTCCAACGTAAATAATCGAAGCCCTAGATTACTCTATTTGCAAAACTATTGCTGTGGACACCCATTTATCACCAATATAGTTGAATTAGCAGGCCAGTGTGATAGCACCACTAAATGTGAAGGATATGTCATCTATTGTAAATGATTATAATCGATCCGCTCTCTCATGCTGCACAGACGATGAGCATCAAGGAGACATAAGTGTTCCTGAGGCCTCCAACCATTTCTCCAGTAGAGGCATGCGAAAGGTAGAGGGGAGGTGTAGGATATGGGATCAGACTTTATAACAATAGTGCTTCCTTCCCCTTCCTCGCCTCAATCTGGGCTTGAACAAGGGACGCCCTGCACACATCGACAACAGTCACCCTCTTAGCATCGTCCAATAAAATCGCGGTCCTTTGCAGAGTAAGTGAAACAACCACTTCAAGGTCTCAGAGCGAGTGACGTCACGGATTAACACGCTATTAGCGCGTACCTCTAACTAGCTAGCCATTTCACACCGGTTACACTCACCCCCTTCACGGGCTCCTTTTCCGCATCAACCAGTGATCTGTGTCAACAGCATCAATGGGATCGACTTTTTTCAACGACTACATCGCTTTCTACGCGTGAGAACTTTTTGTCGTTATGGCGTTTTACTGAAGGCCCTTGGAAATGTCCTGCATAATCTGCAGTTATATTAATAAAAAATCTAATGCAATGTATAGATTTACAAATCAAAAGGTGTTTGTTTGTGGAATGGTGATTTGTATTTGGCATGGTATTGATCCCACAGTTATGTAGCAAAATCTACGGTGAAAAGAAAGCCTGCCAGGGTTGTTTCACAGTTGCTTTGAATGTTCAAAATCATACTGTCAGAACACCTTTTTTAAAGCCTCAAAAGACAAGGTGATCCATCTTTCAGAACAAGTCCTTTTTGGCTAGCCACATAATTCAACTAACTAGTTAGGTAGATGATTAGCGCTATAGCACATTCACTAATTTGTTCGTAAACAATTAAAAAGCTAGTTATCTACCACATGTTCTTGTCAAAACTGTCAACAGACTAAATAGCAAATAACAAGATATGCCAAACAACAGTTGTAAAACCACGAGGGCAAATCAATCAGATTTGACCATTCAGACACATGGTCAGGAATCAGATTTGTGACTTGAAATGTCTGCTACCGTGTGCTGTTTGACTGTTCAGACTGCAGGAAAAATAACATATATTTGAATCAGATGTGCAAAAAAAATGGATTTGAGTCACTTCAATGTGAACCAGGCTTATGTGGTACCATGAATGCTAAAAAGCTGATCACTCTTTTCAGGACCAGTGGGACTGGCATGGCTCGCAACAGCGCCTTTGGTGGTACAGAGAAGATGAAGGATCCCCGGCCCTTACACGATAAGGCCTATGTTCAGCAGTGCATCAGACAGTTGTGTGAGGTATGGATTCCTAATATACGCACATTATAAAGTATCTCAGAGTAAGAGTGCTGCTCTAGGATCAGTTGTCACTTTTACATCCTCATGAATAAGTTTCTATGACCTGGGGGGGTCTGGTCCTAGATCAGCACTCTTTCACAAAGACACATTATTTCCCTCGTTCTCCTCTAGTTTCTGTCAGAGAAGGGCTTTCCGGGTTCAATGTCAGTCAAGTCTCTCCAGTCGCCCTCCACCAAGGAGTTCCTAAAGATCTTTGAGTTCATCTACTGCCTCCTGGACCCCACCTTCCAGATGCCCACCTCCAAAGTGGAGGAAGAGGTCCCCAGGATTCTCAAAGACTTGGGGTAAATAGTGGTTAGAGTGTTGTTCCAGTAATCGAAAGGTTGCTGCATCGAATCCCTGAGCCGACAAGGTAAAAAAATATATCTGTCGTTCTGCCCCTGAACAAGGCAGTTAACCCACTGTTCCCAGGTAGGCTGTCGTTGTAAATAATAATTTGACGGTAGCACCTCCGTAAACAAAGAGAAAGCATATTTCAACCGCAGGCACGACAAAACGCAGAAATAAAAATATAAATCATGCCTTACCTTTGACGAGCTTCTTTTGTTGCCACTCCAATATGTCCCATAAACATCACAAATGGTCCTTTTGTCTGATTAATTCCGTCGATATATCTCCAAAATGTCCATTTATTTGGCGCGTTTGATCCAGAAAAATACAGGTTCCAACTTGCACAACGTGACTACAAAATATCTCAAAAGTTACCTGTATACTTTGCCAAAACATTTCAAACTACTTTTGTAATACAACTTTAGGTATTTTTTAACGTAAATAATCGATCAAATTGAAGACGGGATGATCTGTGTTCAATACAGGAGGAAAACAAACTGTAGCTTTCTGGTCACGTGCCTCTAACAGTACACTTGAAGTGACCCTCGTTTTGAACAGGGCTACTTCTTCATTCCACAAAGGAAAAACCTCAACCAATTTCTAAAGACTGGTGACATCCAGTGGAAGCGGTAGGAACTGCAAGAAGGTCCCTTAGAAATCTGGATTCCCAATGAAAACTTATTGAAAAGAGTGACCTCAAAAACAACAAAAAATCGGAATAGTTTGTCCTCTGGGTTTCGCCTGCTAAATAAGTTCTGTTATACTCACAGACATGATTCAAACAGTGTTTTCTATCTAAATCTACTAATAATATGCATATATTATCTTCTGGGGATGATTAGCAGGCAGTTGAATTTGGGCATGCATTTCATCCGGACATGAAAATACTGCCCCCTGTCACCAACAAGTTAACTGACTTGCCTAGATAAATAAAGGTTACATTAAAACATTTTTTAAATGAGCTCATTCTGCCGTACATGTTAAAAATGGTCTGTGTCCCAAATGGCATCCCCATAGGCCCTGGCCAAAGGTAGCGCCCTATATAGAGAATATGGTGCTATTTGGGACTCAGATGTGATCATTTGCTGTTTGCATCTGGTTTTTGTACGCTAGCCCATTCCTCATTCTATGATACTGACTGTATATTTCTGATGGCAGGTATCCATTTGTTCTCTCCAAAAGTTCCATGTACTCTGTGGGGGCACCACATACATGGCCACAGGTCTTGGGGGCTGTTGTCTGGCTCATCGATACTGTGAAGGTGGGTATTAGTACAGCAGAATACTACCTAATCTCTAAACTCATTAATAACATTAACTGTCTAAATGAAGGTTTGAATAATGAGAGATGTTTCTTAAAACATTTTTTATCAGGATCCCCATTAGCCGACGCCAATGGCGACCACTAGTCTTACTGGGCTTCGACATAACGAAATCCTTTACAATTGACATATTTAAAAAGATTAACATGGATTGTGTGTGCATCTATTAGTTACACTTGTCAATACATGAACAACAAAGTTAGGTCACATGGGGCAGAGGCCCTGTGCAGTGAACGGGTACTTTAATTTTGAAACCAGGTTTGTTGTTCACTTGCGCCATGTAAGATGGGAGTTCCATGCAGTCGGGGCTCTGTATAATACTGTATGTTTCCTTGAATTTGTTCTGGTTGTTTTGTAGGTCTTTTGCTGTATGAGTGATCAGGACCTGCTCTTTGCTGATTTCTCTGACGGAAGCACTGAGATTGAGGACGGGGTGGAGTTCAACAAGGTACAGAGCCAATTTACTCACAACAAAACCATTTAGGATGTTAGGTCTCTATTTGACCCTGCACGATCCCTTCTGTTTCTAGCTCTTTCTGGACTACACCGCTGAAACATACAACAAGTTCATGCAAGGAGCGGATACGTTTGATGAAGAGGATGCAGATTATCTTGCTAAACTAAGTAAGCAGTGATGACAAAGTCATTGTTTTTAATTGTGATTTGTGCCTTTTCCTTCCAAATGAACATATAAAAAATAACCAGCAACAAGCGCATAAAACGTCAACTTTATATTTACAGAGAGACTTTACAACGTTGACGAAGGGCTTCTCGCATCCATGGAGGAGAAGTACAGGATTCTGAGTGGTGAGGTTGAACGACTGGAGAAAGAAAGTCAAACGGTTCGTCCTTTTAATCTAAGGTCTGTATATACAGTGCATTCGGAAAATATTCCACATTTTGTTATGTTACAGCCTAATTATCAAATGTATAAAATATTTTCCCTCATCAACTTACACACAAATACCCCATAGTGACAAAGATTTAAAAAATTACGTGTTAACTTGGACTCCAAGTTGTGGTAAATTCAATTGATTGGACATGATTTGGAAAGGCACACACCTGTCTATATAAGGTCCCACAGTTGACAGATCAAAAATCAAGCCATGAGGTCGACGGAATTGTCCGTAGAGCTCCGAGACAGGATTGTGTCAAGGCACAGATCTGGAGAAGCGTACCAAAACATTCACAGTGGCCTCCATAATTCTTAAATGGAAGACACAAAGACTCTTCCTAGAGCTGGCTGCCCCGCCAAAATGAGCAATCGGGGGAGAAGGGCCTTGGTCCAGAGTTCCTCTTTGGAGATGGGTGAACCTTCCAGAAGAACACTCATCTCTGCAGCACTCCACCATTCAGGCCTTTATGGTAGAGTGGCCAGATGGAAGCCACTCGTCAGTAAAAGGCACATGACAGCCCGCTTGGAGTTTGCTAAAAGGCACCTAAAGGACTCTGACCATGAGATTCTCTGGTCTGATGAAACCAAGATCAGAAATCTTTGACCTGAATGCCAAGCGTCATGCCTGGAGGAAACCTGGCACTATCACTACGGTGAAGCATGGTTATGGCAGCATCATGCTGTGGGGATGTGTTTCAGGGACTGGGAGACTAGTCAGGATTGAGGGAAAGATGAACGGATAAAAGTACAGAGAGATCCTTGCTGAAAACCTGCTCAGGACCTCAGACGAAGATTCACCTTCCAAACAGGACAACAAGCACACAGCCAAGGCAACGCAGGACTGGCTTTGGGCAACACATCTCTGAATATTCTTGAGTTGCCCTGACAGAGCCCGGACTTGAACCCGATAGAACATCTCTGGAGAGACCTGAAAATAGCTGTGAAGTGATGCTCCCCATCCAACCTAATAGAGCTTGAGATGATCTGCAGAGAAGAATAGGAGAAACTCCCCAAATAGAGGTGTGCCAAGCTTGTAGTGTCATACCCAAAAAGACTCAAGGCTGTAATCGCTGCCAAAGGTGCTTCAACTTCAGATTTTTATTTTGCAAAACATTTGCTACAATTGATAATTGTTTTTGCTTTGTCATTACGGGGTGTTGTGTGTAGATTAATGAGGGGGAAAAAACACAGATTAAATTATTTTAGAATGTAACAAATATGGCAAAAGTCAAGTGGTCTGAATACTTTCCGAATGCACTGTATTTATAGATTTTTCCAAGTTCTGCGACTGAATTTTGTACACATCTCACCTAGTTTAAGCAGTCGATGAGCTGTAAACGTGCCAGTTACGTTTGAACAGAGCCATTTGATTCACTATATTTCTAACCATTTTATTCACTTTGGAGCAGGACCGATTGATGGTCAAAAGAACGGAGAAAGTCAAACTTCAGACAGACCTGCAGAAGCTGCAGAGTTATCGCAGTAACCTGGAGTCTTTCAAAGCCAACCTGGAGAACAAAGCCTCTGGATTGGCCGAGGAGCTGGAAGCATCGGGTAAAAAACCATGACCAAACATTGCTACTCTCGTGGCTTAGCTGGTCTTGCAGTATCGATGCAGCCTCCAGGACACTTTTCTCTTTCTAAAGTGTCTGTATATGTGGTCTACTGCCCTTTGACACATCTCTCTATCTGTCCCCACTTCCTCTCATTCCCTGTTTTAAACTAAATGTGAAAATCCATTAAAATATACCTTTTTTTAAATTGCTACTCTCCTGGAAATCCTGAAATGTTGTCCTGTGTAGGACTGCAAGTGGAGACCCTAAAACAGGAGGAGTCCCGGCTCCAACACATCTTGTCCACCCAGAAGTTCACTCCCGCAGACATTGAGAGGATCAACTGGGAGAAGAGGGAGCTGCAGCAGACCATCAACAGCCTGAGCAAGAGCCTGGAGCAGGCCGAGCAGCACATGTGGAACGAGGAGATCGCTCTGGCCAAGGCCAAGGAGACGGTAAGGAATAGGATGCTGGCCTGATACGACTGCATTCTATACTCATCTGTCTGGTAAATAAATGACTAGCTAGCTATGAGCCAGTGCTGAACAGTCTTCTCAGTCTTAACCACTGCTAATGATTTAGGCCGAAGTGAAGCTGGCCGAGTACCACAAGCTTGCCCGCAAACTGAAGCTCATCCCTGTGTCTGCCGAGAACGCATGCGGCCACGACTTTGAGATCAGGACCTCCACAGAATACGGACCGTCCACCATGGTTCAATGCAGAACACAGATTCAAGTATGGCGATTTAGTTCTCATCGAACAATCGCTTTATTACAACAGGTGTGTGTTGTATCTGGACCTAATTCTGTGGCTTATTCTCTACAGCAACTACTGAGGAAACTGATCACTGATGTGGACGAGGAGTGTAGTCGACTGACAGACATGAAACTAAGCCTGGAGGAGTCGATAGAACAGGTACCGAGACATTTCACTGTGTTTCTTAGAAGTCCAAAGGTTTTGTCCCATTTTTTGGGGTGTTTTTTTCTTAACATGTCTTTTTCTCTTTCAGGTGAATTCTAATATTTCAGATAAAGCGAATGACTTGAAACAACTGAGAGAGCAAATCCGTAGGCTCGACGAGCAGCTCGAACAAGACATGCAGGTGGGTTATATTTTCAATATTACAAATGTTTGAATATTGTATACAGGAACCCATCTGAAATATTGCTTCACAGGCCAGTCATTTATTGATCAGGAAGTGGTGTCAAAGTGAATCATTGGTCCATCCAAGGTTTTCCTTATACAGCTCATTGTCTAATAAGGACCATAATGGAAACAGCTTTTCTTGTTCTCCTCAAATCAAATTGTATTAGTCAGATGCGCCGAATACAACCGGTGTAGGCCTTACAGTGAAATGCTTATTTTACGAGCCCCTAACCGACAGTGCAGTTTAAAAAAAAATCCAGATAAGAATAAGAGATAAAAGTAACAAGTAAAAAATATCAATATATACAGGGGGTGCCAGTACAGAGTCAATGTCGGGGCACCGGTTAGTTGAGGTAGTATGTACATGTAGGTAGAGTTATTTAAAGTGACTATGCATAAATGACAATAGAGAGTGGGAGGGGGCAATGTCAATAGTATGTGTAGCCATTTGACTAGATGTTCAGGAGTCTTATGACTTGGGGGTAGAAGCTTTTTAGAATCCTCTTGGACCTAGACTTGGCACTCCGGTACTGCTTGCCGTGTGGTAGCAGAGAGAACAGTCTGACTAGGGTGGCTGGAGTCTTTGACAATTTTCAGGGCCTTCCTCTGACACCGCCTGGTATAGAGGTCCTGGATGGCAGGAAGCTTGGCCCCAGGTATGTACTGGGCCGTTCGCACTACCCTCTGAAGTGCCTTGTGGTCAGATGCCGAGCAGTTGCCATACCAGGCAGTGATGCAACCAGTGGTGCAGCTGTAGAACCTTTTGAGGATCTGAGTACCCATGCCAAATCTTTTAGTCTCCTGAAGGGGAATAGGTTTTGTCGTGCCTGCTTCACTAATGGTGTGGTTGGACCATGTTAGTTTGTTGGTGAAGTGGACACTAAGGTGTGTGTGTTGTTACCTACTCTTACTTGAAGCTCTCAACCTGCTCCACTGCAGCCCCGTCGATGAGAATATGGATGTGCTCGGTCCTCTTTTTCCTGTAGTCCACAATCATCTCCTTTATCTTGATCACGTTGAGGGAGAGGTTGTTGTCCTGGCACCACACGGCCAAGTCTCTGACCTCCTCCCTATAGACTGTCTCGTTGTTGTCGGTGATCAGGCCTACCACTGTTGTGTTATCGGCAAATGTAATGATGGTGTTGGACTCGTGCCTGGCCGTGCAGTCATGAGCGAACAGGAAGTACAGGAGGGGGCCGAGCTCGCACCCCTGAGGGGCCCCTGTGTTGAGGATCAGCAGATGTGCTGTTACCTACCCTTACTACCTGGGGGCGGCCCGTCAGGAAGTCCAGGATCCAGTTGCAGAGGGAGGTTATTAGTCCCGAGTCCTTAGTTTATTGATGAGCTTTTGAGGGCACTATGGTATTGAATGCTGAGCTGTCCTCAATGAATAGCATTCTCACATAGGTGTTCCTTTTGTCCAAGTGGGAAAGGGCAGTGTGGAGTGCAATAGGGACTGCATTATCTGTGGCTCTGTTGGGGCCGTATGCAATTTGGAGTGGGTCTAGGGTTTCTGGGATGTTGATTTTGACTTCAGCCATGACCAACTTTTCAAAGCACTTCATGGCTACAGACGAGAGTGCTACGGGTCGGTAGTCATTTAGCCAGGTTTACCATAGTGTTCTTGGGTACAGGCACTATGGTGGTCTGCTTAAAACATGTTGGTATTACAGACTCGGACAGGGAGAGGTTGAACATGTCAGTGAAGACACTCGCTAGTTGGTCAGCGCATGCTCGCAGTACACGTCCTGGTAATCCGTCTGGCCCTGCGGCCTTGTGAATGTTGACCTAAGGGTCTTACTCACATGGCTGCGGAGAGTGTGATCACACAGTCTTCTGGTGCTCTGATGCATGTGTCAGTGTTATTTGCCTCGAAGCGAGCATAGAAGTAGTTTAGCTCACCTGGTAGGCTCATGTCACTGGGCAGCTCTCGGCTGTGCTTCCCTTTGTAGTCTGTAATGGTTTGCAAGCCCTGCAATATCTGACGAGCGTCAGAGCCGGTGTAGTAAGACTCAATCTTGTATTGCCGCTTTGCCTGTTTGATGGTTCGTCGGAGGGCATAGCGGGATTTCTTATGTTTCCAGGTTAGAGTCCCGCTCCTTGAAAGTAGCAGCTCTAGCCGTTAGCTCAGTGCGGATGCTGCCTGTAATCCATGGTTTCTGGTTGGGGTATGTACGTACGGTCACTGTGGGGACGACATCATCGATGCACTTATTGATGAAGCCATTTATTTTAAATGTATTGTTTCCACATCTGTGGTTAAATTGTGTTTTTTATCATTTAGAAAAATGACATCCCTCTCTCTGTGGTGTGTAGGACATTGCCCATGAGGAGCAGAAGTGGTCTGCTGAGATGGAGTCTGTGGAGACCCACCGCAAGCTGCTGGAGAAGAAGGTGACCCTGGGCTATGATGAGTCTGTGGAGCAGCTGAAAGCTGCACAACAACAGTGAGTAGTGCTCCTTCTACCAATTATTTTGGACCAAATCACAATGGTGAGGGCTACAGGGCTTAGTTTCAAGTTTTATTGTCACGGGCACAACTACAGTGAAATGCCTTTCTTTTCTGACTGACATTGCAGTAATCAATATCAGTAGTAATAATACTAATGTAAAGTAGGAAAAAACACACGAGAAATAGAAACATGAATAACATGAGACAGTAAATAAGCTACTGTTTATATACAGGATCAGTTCCAATACCATATTTACAATGTGCAGAGATACAAGGGTTAAACTAGCGTCCTGTCCAGGGGGTGTGCTTGTACATCAAGCTGCCCTCACACAACAAAAACAGGAGATATGCTCCTGCCCTATGAGCCGTTCTGGCCCGGACAATGATACTTTATTTGCGTACGGTATGTTTAGGGCTTTACAATTATTTCACAACCACATGAAGTTTGTTTTCCTTGTTCATATCTAAAAATAGACCCCCCCACCACAGTATTTGTCTTTCTACTCCACAGGTACCATCTTGTCCTGCAAGAAACCAATGAGGAGCGGCGGACTGTGGTTAACAACCTTGCCAGTGTGTTAACCACGGCTGCCAACCACCTGTCCATTGTAGAGGTCAGTCTCCATCTTGCCCCTAACCTGTTGTTCACAAAGTCACTGACCCTGTGCACATCTCGCCTTTTATTTAAATATGTATTTTATTCCTCGTCTTGATATTCTTTTTTACAATAACAACTTGATTTGACAATGACTGTCTTTCTGAGCCTGAAATTCACATTGTGATCATTTCCAGAAATTCTTAGAGGATCAACACAAGCGAGTAGACAGGGTGTACGTGGAAGCTTTCCGGGAGGACGAGGTGGACATTCAGAAGATGAAGGACATTATGGAGAGCTTCATCGCTAAAGTAAATAGCATGTAGTTCCATGCTTTACTATAAAAGCTGACATGAGCTCTAACTCTTTACTTGGTTATTCCATTCAGTCCATTGGAACCATCCCAGCGGGCAAAACTTGGTTTAGTGACATTGTGACAACAGAAACTAGTTGAAATGACATCATTGACAACCAGTTTTTCCTGTTGGGATGAGTGCAGCTTTTCTTCTCTTCTAAGTGACCTCTTTACTGACCACGGTGAGCAGAACATCAGTTCCAAACGGCCGCACCATCTTCTGCAGTTTCCCTGGTCACTGCTCTAAAGCATTGGGAACTTGTGAGACCAGATGGGAAGACAACATGTTTCAATAGGAGTTTTACTTTGTTCAAGTACCCCTGGGTTAGATAATGGGTGTTCAACCTCTTTGTAAAGTATTTTAATGTTGTCTTGTGGTGGTTCTCATATCAGCCACTAGAGGGCAGTGTAAAGCTAGATTTAAAATACAACAGTTTCTGGTCGTGTGAAATTTATATTATGGTTATTTGTTTTTCGCTGCAGTTTGTGATGCTTTAAATAAAGATACGTATCCCCAATATTTCCATGTTTGTTTTTTGCCAGTCATGCTTATTCAGATATTGACACGTTACCCACTCATAACAACAGTGTCTAGTCCATGCAATGTAAACTACAGCCTAGATAGTTTGTTGGTTTGTACCTACGTTTACTTCTTTCTTTTAGACTCACATACTCAGTCATAGACATACTCTAGGCTGCACCACATAATGAAATGGAACAGGACTATTATTTTGGGTCTCTATGACCTATACATGTGGTGTATTCACATGAAACCAAACGGTTGTTGCTATGCTATGGTTTGGTTTGCACTAATGAATACAACTCTGCTCTCTGATACCACCATTTTTTTTAAAGGTATCCAATTGCTAGTTTGTCTTGCAACTCCCTTACGGACTCGAGAGGCAAAGGTCGAGAGCCGTGCATCCCTTGAAACGCAACCCGAACCAAGCCACACTGTTTCTTGACACAATGCCCGCTTAACCCGGAAGCCAGCTGTGTCAGAGGAAACACCGTACACCTGGCGACTGTGTCGGCGTACACTGTGCCCGGCCGCCCCAGGAGTCGCTAGTGCGTGATAGGACAAGAACATCCATGCCGGCCAAAACCTCCCCTGACAGCTGACTCTAAGCATCAGCTGTCGGAGCAGCTTACCGATCATTGCACCTGAACACAGCCCATCTGTAAATAGCCCACCCAATTAACTCATCCCTATATTATTACTTTTTTTTGCTCCTTTGCACCCCAGTATCTCTAATTGCACATTCATCTTATGCACATCTATCACTCCAGTGTTTAATTTCTAAATTGTAAATATTTTGCCACTGCGCCACTCGGGAGGCACTATCTGATACCTTTGCATGTGGTAAGTTCATCATTGTCTGCAGACGTCTCAAGAAGACCATGCCACTGATAAGTCAATTCTGTTAAGCCCCCATTACAACGGTTAGCTATGCCTCTGAGCAGAGCACTCCTAAACAAATAGTTAAATGCCGAAGGCCATTTTAATTTATTATTTTTTAAATGTGGGGCGGTGGTTATTCTAGTGGGTTGTAGTTAGAATTGAAATGTGGGGGGCGGGGGGAAATGTGGGGCGGGGGTTATTCTAGTGGGTTGTAGTTAGAATTGAAATGTGGGGCGGGGGTTATTCTAGTGGGTTGTAGGGTTATTCTATTCTAGTGGGTTGTAGTTAGAATTGAAATGTGGGGCGGGGGTTATTCTAGTGGGTTGTAGTTAGAATTGAAATTTGGGGCGGGGGTTATTCTAGTGGGTTGTAGTTAGAATTGTAGTAAATTCAGAATCCATTTTTTGGTGACACTTTAACTCCATAGCCATCTTTCTGCTTGAGAGTTTCTGATGTTACATATTTGATTAAGAACTGTCCTGTGCACCTTCCTTTACATCTCTGCAGTGGTATAAAGTACTTAAAGAAAAATACTTTAAAGTACTACTGAAGTAGTTTTGTGGTATTTGTACTTTACTCTTCATATTTGTGACAACTTTTACTACTTCATGCCTAAAGAAAATAATGTACTTTTTACTCCATACATTTTCCCTGACAAAGTTCTCATTACATTTTGATTGGTTAGCAAGAAAGGAAAATGGTCCAATTCATGCACTTATCAAGAGAACATCCCTGGTCATCTCTATTGCATCTGATCTGGCAGATTCACTACACACACGCTTTGTAAACAGTGAGGATATTATTATGTAAATCTTGGTGGGGCAAAACAAACATGGGATGCGTGCCAGCAAGCCACTACACAACACTAAACAATGCGATAGTTGTACTATAACGGTGACAAACGGTGCACACAAATGGCCTACATAAAGCTTTCCCAACCTCTTACCACCACTACACCTGGCTATCAGCAGAGCCTTGTCTGGCAGCGAAACACTTCATTCAGACTCATTTACTGTCTTTTAAAAACATAGCTGATTTGACTGACTTGCTTAACAAATGTGGTTTCTAAATGACAATTGAGATGTACGAACTATGACATAAGGGGATGACGAGAGGATAAGAAACAGAACA
The DNA here is from genome assembly GCF_018296145.1 of Oncorhynchus tshawytscha. Taxonomy (NCBI): domain Eukaryota; kingdom Metazoa; phylum Chordata; class Actinopteri; order Salmoniformes; family Salmonidae; genus Oncorhynchus; species Oncorhynchus tshawytscha. The sequence goes on from NC_056432.1 coordinate 9,049,514, forward strand.
TGGGCTGTTCTCAGTGTTATCCCTGTACACCAAGTCATAGTCGTAGGATAATTTAAGGGGGCATATAAGCAGACAATGACCGCTCTTACAATATTCAATGATTATGTTTCTCTAGAACATGTTATAGGCTACATGTGCACCACCAAGTCAGAACAGCAGGTGAAATTAAGAAGGGTAAATATACCAAATTATTAGGGCGAGGCACATGGGCTACTAACATCTTACTACACAACATACACATAGTATTACTTTCTTAGCTACAGTATACACATCTCCCTCGCATATGACATTTTATGCAGCAGCATACAATACATTTTTGGATCTTGTGCTGTGCTCACTTGAACAGGAAGGTGGCACAGTGGTTCCTTCGTGGGAAGATTTTGTCATCAAAGTCTGACATTCTCAAAATGTTATGGTGCTTTCAAAACAACTGGGAACTCGGAGGGGACAAGGTCGAGTCATGATGATGTCAGTGATCTTCAGTTCGTAGCTCTAGAAAGAAGCCGGATTTACAATTCCAAATTGGATGACTGTTCAAAGTATGTTTTCACAGTCGGGGCTCGTTTATTCCAGACTCAGGTTTTCGCAGTTCCGAGTTAAGTTGTTTTGAGCGCGGCACAAATCATGCTTAATTGACAGCATGGCCAATGTTGAATTTTGATAATTTTAAACTTGGAAAAGAGTTCCTTTATCCCAGACTTGGGACCACACAGCCACTCCACTGAAAAGCAGGCTAGTGATTGCTTTGCAATGCTTGAAGTTAATGTTAGCCACTGTCACTGATTCCTTCTAAACCACTCATTGTTGAATTTGCGATTTCCAACTTGTGTAATGTTTGTCCAATAGCCGATGAGCACTGATACATTTTAGCTATAATTTTTCTTCATTATTTCTCTTCATATGACAAGGATTGAAAAGGACTTGCCAGTAGATTGTCTAATTGATTCATGATGATGACTGCTAGCTAAGATTTTGAAAGTATGTTGACATGATCACTCCAATCAAAACTACTCTACATATAACATAATTTGACATCATTTTATCTGTGGCCAATGACATTGAGCCTTCTTGGATGCCTCCTTGAGCCTGCTCTCACCTTAGATTTTGCGGTGACGTAGTGTTCCCACGAGTGACAGAACCCCGAGCCAATCACGGCGCAACACTCTGTATCTTCTGCTGTCTTGCCCCACCACCACCACAGAAAGCACTGAGCTAGGCTGAAACACCTGCATTTTGGAGCTGACTTACTCAAGAAAAGAAAAAAAGAGACAATTTTTGTATGCAGCTTTATTACATTTTTTACATTGTTTACAAACTGATATGTGACACGTATTAATGCCAAAATAACATGCAAAACAGGCAACCCATATAAAGTGTTACCGTCCCTAATCACAAGCCTTTTCTAGTTATATAGGACTGGAGCTGTCCAGACTAATGCTGTCCTCACCTTATTAGTGGATGTAAGACAGTTTATGTCCGTTGTCAGTGGAAAAACGAATCACTTAAAGAATACCTCTGAAGTGTTTGCACTATGCTGCCTGTTTGTCTGTGGTCGTAGAAGGTGTCAGGGAAGATGTTAGGTGTACGGTCAGGACAACGTAGGTGTGAAAGACTTCTTCCCAGTCACCCACTAACAATGTTGTTTAAGGCATGCAAAAGGTCAGGGGTGAGATTGGATTCAGCGGCACCGTTGCCCCGTTCAGTGAAATATTGGTAAAGGCTTCACTCACACTCCAGTAAATGAGTGTATTTAAAAGATTTAGACAGTGCCACAATGCCTAGTTAGCCTCTATTTGACACGGGTACAAAAGCTCTTCATCCTTGTTTTACCCCCTAAAAAGATACAGATCCACCTGGAAGACCACCGCTATGGTTGAGTTAGAGAGGAAAGAGGAAACACTGAACCCTCATGGGGCTGTGGCCAACAGCACAGCACTCACTGCATGATGCATTAGCCCCTCTTCCCTGGGTCATTGGAGCCAAAGACATGGAACATGAATTAATAATATGCTCTGTTGCTGACCTCGACCAGGGAAGTCAATAGCACAGCTACGGTGAATGCTCTTTCATGTAGCATTTTTCTCTAGAGACACAGAGAGCAGCCAGGGATCTGTCCCTTCCTCTTAAGCAACATGAACACAGAGACACTCTCAGGAAGCATGATGACGTCATCCATTTGCTATTTTGGCATGAGGTATCTGTGGTTTTCAACAGGTACTATGTCATGTTCATTAGAGGCATCCCAGTACGTGTTAATGTTGAATGTTATTAGGGTTAATCGTCTCTCCCATCTGTCCCCTGACAGACAGAAGTGATGTTCTACAGATGGAGAGAGGAAAACACTCTGAATTCTTCTTAACCTGTCTCTGTGTGGCCACAACCCTGAGCGATTGTCACTCTCTTTTTTTGCCCCCTTGTCAAAAGCCCTTAAGTAACATTTTGTCTTGCTGAAATTTGTCTTTGATTATGAACCACTCTGACATTTTTATATCTATTTCAGTATCTATCTATACTTGTCTGAGGAGATACTCCGTTGTTTCACTATGTAGTTCAATTCTATGGTTTGGTATCCTGTTCTTCTGAACTCTATGTCCAGATTTCTTGGAAACTCTCTCAAATGTCTGTGTGAATAGAAGTGTTAATTTTATGCCTGTCTTCAACATGTTTCCTTTGTGTTGTAGAAAGCGTTTCCTTTTATGTCTCGGTGAATGTGTGTGATTAGGTTCTGAGCCTGACCCTGTCTGGAACAAAACAAGTGATGAATGACACCTCTGTGGAGTTTTCCATTCATTTTAATTACAAGTTGGTGTAAGGTTAGAGGAAGATAACATTACAGTAGTTGTCGCTTGCTGACTAGATGTACAAACTGGAGCGCAAAGTCTAGGTCCTAAAGACTCCTTAACAGCTTCTACCCCCAAGCCAAATGTCCACTCGGACTATTTACATTGACACCTCTCTTCCCTTTGTTTTTACACTGCTGCTACTCGCTGTTGATTGTCTATGCATAGTCACTTTACCCATACCTACATGTACAAATTACCTTGACTAACCTGTACCCCCGCACATTGACTTGGTGCCAATACCCCTGTATATAGCCTTGTCATTGTTATATAAAATAACAATAATACTTTTTATTCCATTTTTTTAAACTTTAGTTTATTTAGTTAGTCCCTCAGGAGGCTGAAGAAATTTGGCTTGTCACCTAAAACCCTCACAAATTTTTACAAATGCACAATTGAGAGCATCCTGTCGGGCTGTATCACCGCCTAGTACGGAAACTGCACCACCTTCAACCACAAGGCTCTCCAGAGGGTGGTGTGGTCTGCACAACGCATCACCGGGGGCAAACTACCTGCCCTCCAGGACACCTACAGCACCCGATGTCACAGGAAGGCCAAAAAGATCATCAAGGACAACAACCACCTGAGCCACTGCCTGTTCACCCTGCTACCATCCAGAAGGCAAGGTCAGTACAGGTGCATCAAAGCTGGGACCGAGAGATTGAAAAACAGCTTCTATCTCAAGACCATCAGACTATTAAACTGACTACACTAACACAGAGAGGCTGCTGCCTACATACAAACTCAAATCATTGGCCACTTTAATAAATGGATCACTAGTCACTTTAAATAATGCCTCTTTAATGTTTACATATCTTACATTACTCATCTCATATGTATATACTGTGTTTTATACCATCTATTGCATCTTGCCTATGCCGCTCGGTCATCGCTCATCCATATATTTACTGTTGGAACTAGAAGCACAAGCATTTCGCTATACTCGCATTAACATGTGTATGCGACCAATAACATTTGATTTGATACATTTTTTCTTCACTGTATTTCTTGAACTGCATTGTTGATTAAGGGCTTGTAAGTAAGCATTTCACTGTATTTGTTGCATGTGACAAATACAATTTGATTTGATTTGAATCAGACAAAATTAAACTTGACCCCATTTTAAATGTCAAGTAGTGATATTTTATCTGTATTCTGTATTCTGAACAACTCGGTGTCAGGGTGTATGCTGTACTATGCTGCTGTAGATGAGACTATGAAAATGGTATTTATTGATTAATCGATTTTGTTTCATTCCATGTCAAATGAACACAGAGATTTTGACACTATACCATCACCATGAGATGAAAATATACACTTGATCACAAAAAAAACATGCAATAGTGGGATACTATGGCTTGTTGATTTGACGTGGAATGACTCCATCTGTTAGGCAGAAGCCAGTGTATGTTAGTGTCTGTTGGTTAAAGACCCATATTAGTGTATGTTGTTTGTTGGTTAAAGACCCATATTAGTGTATGTTGTTTGTTGGTTAAAGACCCATATTAGAGTATGTTGTTTGTTGGTTAAAGACCCATATTAGAGTATGTTGTCTGTGTCTTTGTGTTAAATACTTGATTTGTCTTACCACTGCAGCCTTGGCATGACAGGATAGAATGGTACTCTAATAGTCTCCCTTCTCACAGGCTAAATACTTCCTCCAGCATGCTACTGGTGCCAGGCTAAATATTTCCCCCAGCATGCCACTGGTGACAGGCTAAATACTTCCTCCAGCATGCTACTGGTGCCAGGCTAAATATTTCCCCCAGCATGCCACTGGTGACAGGCTAAATATTTCCCCCAGCATGCCACTGGTTTGACAGGCTAAATACTTCCTCCAGCATGCTACTGGTGACAGGCTAAATATTTCCCCCAGCATGCCACTGGTGACAGGCTAAAGACTTCCTCCAGCATGCTACTGGTGCCAGGCTAAATATTTCCCCCAGCATGCCACTGGTGACAGGCTAAAGACCCCAGCATGCCACTGGTGACAGGTTAAAGACTTCCTCCAGCATGCTACTGGTGGCAGGCTAAATATTTCCCCAGCATGCCACTGGTGACAGGCTAAATACTTCCCCCAGCATGCCACTGGTGACAGGCTAAATATTTCCCCCAGCATGCCACTGGTGACAGGCTAAATATTTCCCCCAGCATGCCACTGGTGACAGGTTAAATACTTCCTCCAGCATGCTACTGGTGACAGGCTAAATACCCCTGCATGCTACTGGTGCCAGGCTAAATATTTCCCCCAGCATGCCACTGGTGACAGGCTAAATATTTCCCCCAGCATGCCACTGGTGACAGGCTAAATATTTCCCCCTGCATGCCACTGGTGACAGGCTAAATATTTCCCCCAGCATGCCACTGGTGACAGGCTAAATATTTCCCCCAGCATGCCACTGGTGACAGGCTAAATATTTCCCCCAGCATGCTACTGGTGCCAGGCTAAATATTTCCCCCAGCATGCCACTGGTGACAGGCTAAATATTTCCCCCTGCATGCCACTGGTGACAGGCTAAATATTTCCCCCAGCATGCTACTGGTGATAGGCTAAATATTTCCCCAGCGTGCCACTGGTGACAGGCTAAATATTTCCCCAGCATGCCACTGGTGCCAGGCTAAATATTTCTCCCAGCATGCTACTGGTGACAGGCTAAATATTTCCCCCAGCATGCCACTGGTGACAGGCTAAATATTTCCCCCAGCATGCTACTGGTGACAGGCTAAATATTTCCCCCAGCATGCCACTGGTGCCAGGCTAAATATTTCCCCCAGTATACTCCTGGGAGCCAGGCTAAATATTTCCCCCAGGATGCTCCTGGGAGCCAGGCAAAATATTTCCCCCAGGATGCTACTGGTGCCAGTGGCCAGGGTGCATCTGTCAAGGAGCATCCCATGTCTCAGGGCTCAGCTACACCCCCTGGGGCCGTTTGGGGTTGCAGACAGCTCTCCATGTAGCAGGGGTGTTTGATGCTTTGGGAGAGCCAATATCCTGGCACAAGAACAGAGTCATATTGAGTTCCCTGGCCTACCTATCCTGCTGATCCAGTTCACTGGCTTCCTTACCCTGCTGATTCAGTTCACTGGCCTCCCTATCCTGCTGGTCCAGTTTTCACACCTACCTATCCTGCTGGTCCAGTTTTCTCACCTCCCTATCCTGCTGGTCCAGTTTTCTCACCTCCCTATCCTGCTGGCCCAGTTCACTGGCCTCCCTATCCTGCTGGTCCAGTTCAATGGCCTCCCTATCCTGCTGATCCAGTTCACTGGCCTCCCTATCCTGCTGGTCCAGTCCCCTGGCCTCCCTATCCAGCCGGTCCAGTTCCCTGGCCTCCCTATCCTTCTGGTCCAGTCCTCTGGCCTCCCTATCATTCTGGTCCAGTCCTCTGGCCTCCCTATCCTGCCGGTCTAGTTCCCTGGCCTCCCTATCCTTCTGGTCCAGTCCTCTGGCCTCCCTATCCTGCCGGTCCAGTTCCCTGGCCTCCCTATCCTGCTGGTCCAGTTCCCTGGCCTCCCTACCCTGCTGGTCCAGTCCCTCGCCTGCCTATCCTGCCGGTCCAGTTCCCTGGCCTCCCTATCCTTCTGGTCCAGTCCTCTGGCCTCCCTATCCTTCTGGTCCAGTTCACTGGCCTCCCTATCCTGCTGGTCCAGTCCCCTGGCCTCCCTATCCTGCTGGTCCAGACGCCTGGCCTCCCTATCCTGCTGGTCCAGTTCACTGGCCTCCCTATCCTGCTGGTCCAGTCCCCTGGCCTCCCTATCCTGCTTGTCCAGTCCCCTGGCCTCCGTATCCTGCTGGTCCAGTCCCCTGGCCTCCCTATCCTGCTGGTCCAGTCCCCTGGCCTCCCTATCCTGCTGGTCCAGTCCCCTCGACTGCCTATCCTGCCGGTCCAGTTCCCTGGCCTCCCTATCCTGCTGGTCCAGTCCTCTGGCCTCCCTATCCTTCTGGTCCAGTTCACTGGCCTCCCTATCCTGCTGGTCCAGTCCCCTGTCCTCCCTATCCTGCTGGTCCAGTCCCCTTGCCTCCCTATCCTGCTGGTCCAGTCCCCTGTCCTGCCTATCCTGCTGGTCTAGTCCTCTGGCCTCCCTATCCTTCTGGTCCAGTTCACTGGCCTCCCTATCCTGCTGGTCCAGTCCCCTGTCCTCCCTATCCTGCTGGTCCAGTCCCCTGTCCTCCCTATCCTGCTGGTCCAGTTCCCTGGCCTCCCTATCCTGCTGGTCCAGTTCACTGGCCTCCCTATCCTGCCGGTCCAGTTCACTGGCCTCCCTATCCTGCTGGTCCAGTCCCCTGTCCTCCCTATCCTGCTGGTCCAGTTCCCTGGCCTCCCTATCCTGCTGGTCCAGTTCCCTGGCCTCCCTATCCTGCTAGTCCAGTTCTGTGTAAAGTGGGCTATGAGTCACAGTTTGAACTCTGGTGATCACTGCCACTTGTTTTCTGGATTAGTTAGTTCCATTCCAGGGACCATACCATTCACCCCTGACCCTTACCCATTAACCCGAGGGGGAAACAGATGTGACCTTGATTGTATTTCCTTTATCCCTGAACCTGATTTAGCATTTAGCCTCTTTGCGGATTCATCCCTGAACCTGATTTAGCATTTAGCCTCTTTGCGGATCTCTTTAATACTAATGTGGATAATTAAGGGTTAAATGTAGATGGAATGCCTGGTACACTCCGGAATTATCAGAAGTAATTCATAAAAGAGAGGATTCTTGGGTCAAGGCCAGGAACACAGGCTTAGGCCCGGACTGGCAATCATTGTGTAAAACAAATCATGAAGGCTAAATCTGATTATTATGTAACCGCTCTTTCAGATTGTAATGGGAACCCGGCTAAATTCAGGAAAGCTGTCAAATCCCTGAAGGTTTCTGCATTATTTCTGCCACAACAAATTAATTCAGACACTGGCCTCATTATAGGAAAAAAAAATCAGTTATTAATGCATTTAAACACCAATTTATTTCTGCGGGCTCTGGAATAACTTCTAAGCTTATTCACAATGATACTAGGCTGGATGCTGATAGGGAGAAACTTTCTGAATGATCAGATAAATGATAGTCAACGCTTTTCTTTTAGGATATTTACAGAAAAAGAAGTCCTGGATGCTTTGCTAGCATTACACAACAAGAAATCTACAGAGGGCCGACCAATTGGATCCTGGTCTTCTTAAGTGTGCAGAGCCCATCATTGTTGGCTCAATAACCCACATGAGTTATTTATCATTGTTATCAGGAAATATTCCTAAAGTATGTAAATCAGCTCTTGTGCTGCCACTTCATAAGGACGGGGATAGTAGAGATCTTAATCATTATCGCCCCATTTCAAGGCTTCTTTGTCTAGCTAAGATTCTAGAATCCTTGGTAAATGTACAACTCTTTTTTTTATCTGAGAAATGTATTTAGAATGTAAACCAATCAGGGTTTAGTCCTGGACATAGCACTATTACAGCCACCACTTTAGTAGTTAATGATCTTGTCAAAGCTTTACACACTAAAATGAAATGTGCTGCTTTGTTTGTGGACCAGTCAAATCTCTTGAAACTCACGCTATTTTATTGACTAAGTTGTCCTCGATAGGCTTGAGCTCTGACGCCTGTTCATGGTTTCATGATTATCTTAGTGACAGAACTCAGACCAGCGTGATTGATGAGGTTAAGTCTGAATTTCTTGACGTGCATAAAGATGTACCACAGGGGCCGATTTTGGAATCTGTTCTCTTCACTATTTATATAAACACCATTGGTCACTCTGTTAGAAACTGTAAACTTCACCTATATGCAGAAGATACTGTTATGTACAGTGGGGCAAAAAAAAAACATAATTTGCAAATAAATTCATTAAAAATCCTACAATGTGATTTTCTGGATTTTTTTTCTCATTTTGTCTGTCATAGTTGAAGTGTACATATGATGAAAATTACAGGCCTCTCTCATCTTTTTAAGTGGGAGAACTTGCACAATTGGTGGCTGACTAAATACTTTTTTGCCCCACTGTATGCTATTGCCACGGCTGGTGATTTAAAACTTGTGCTTTTAATACGGGTCAAATTAAATACATGTTGTATTTAAACACTTGTAAGAATGTTTTAGAATAGATGAACTACATGTTAACTCATCTAGATGGTTCTCCAATCGAACGTGTTCCCACATATAAATACCTAGGCATTTGGATTGATATGGATTTGACATTTAAAAACATATAGATGAGCTGGTTAAGAAGCTGTCACGACTTCCGCCGAAGTCTGTCCCTCTCCTTGTCTGTCCCTCTCCTTGTCTGTCCCTCTCCTTGTTCGATCCACTTTTCATTTTCCATTTGTTTTGTCCTTGTCTTACACACCTGGTTTCTATCCCCCAATTACTTGTTCATTATTTAACCCTGTGTTCTCCCATGGTTCTTTGTGAGTGAGTGATTGTTTGTAATACGGTCCGTTATTGTGGGCTCGATGTATTGTGTTGTATTTGTGAATATTTGAGTAAATTACGTTTATTACTCATATCTGCTGTCCTGCGCCTGACTCCTCTACACCAGCTACACACAGGCACTATTACAGAAACTAAGATGTAAAGTCGTTTTTTTCTCCAGAAACAGATCATGTCTGGAAGTAGATTGACTGAATAATCTTTTGATCTGTTCTTGAATATGGTGATATTATTTATCAAAGTGCAGCTGCTACTAATCTTTAACCTTTGGATGCTATCTACCATAATGCCCCTAGTTTTGATACAGGTGACAGTTTTGAAACTCATCACTGTATCCTGTATCAAAAGGTTGGCTGGACCTCGCTAAAGACCCTAGATCTCTACATTACTCCCTTTTTGTTTACAAGGCCCTAATTCATAAACTTCCCTCTTATCTAACTTTGCTGTTGAAGTATAGACACTCAGTGGCCTAACCCGTCCATTCACAGGATTGGTTAACTGTTCCCCACCGAGCTAGGTAAATCTGTTTTTACTTTTAATGCACCGTATTGCTGGAACAAAATTCATTTCACCTTTATGTTCTGGTGCCGTTTGGGCAATTGAAAGTATTTTTTATTTCTTTATTTATCTTTAAGGGGTGGATCAGCTTAATATTGAGGAAAGGATGTTGCTTCCATCAATGTAATTGTCTGCATCATTTCCAATCCCCCATATTTTTTTGGTAAATATATATATATATCCAGACACGCATGCATACATATACACATATATACATACACATACCTATATAGACATACATATACACATATATACATACACATACATATACACATATATACATACACATACCTATATAGACATACATATACACATATATACATACATATACACAGATATACATACACACACCTATATAGACATACATATACACATACCTATATAGACATACATATACACACATATGCATACACATACATATACACATATATACATACACATACCTATATAGACATACATATACACATATATACATACACATACCTATATAGACATACATATATACATACCTATATAGACATACATACTTTTTTAAAGAATATACCTTTATTATTATTCCCCGCAAACCCTTCCGCCGATCCCCCAACTGGAGTAAACTAATATAAACACTTTGGCTTTTACCTTCAATTTATACATCTATACACATTCTACAGACACAGTCTACTTTACAATAGTTCTCTCTTGTTTGTTCTTAGTCCTTCCTCTATTTCTGATGTCCATCCAGTTTGATTTCTATTTGTAATCCAGTTTGATTTCTACTTGTGCTATTTCACAAAAGGTCTGAACCTTTATACATTTTACAGACCCTGTATGTTTTACATTGTTTATCTTGTTATTAGTCCCACCCTTCAGCTCCATTCAACCCCTCCCATCTGTCTCTCAACACCATCCAGTCCCACCCTTCAGCTCCATTCAACCCCTCCCATCTGTCTCTCAACACCATCCAGTCCCACCCTTCAGCTCCATTCAACCCCTCCCATCTATCTCTCAACACCATCCAGTCCCACCCTTCAGCTCCATTCAACCTCTCCCATCTGTCTCTCAACACCATCCAGTCCCACCCTTCAGCTCCATTCAACCCCTCCCATCTATCTCTCAACACCATCCAGTCCCACCCTTCAGCCCCATTCAACCCCTCCCATCTATCTCTCAACACCATCCAGTCCCACCCTTCAGCTCCATTCAACCCCTCCCATCTGTCTCTCAACACCATCCAGTCCCACCCTTCAGCTCCATTCAACCCCTCCCATCTGTCTCTCAACACCATCCAGTCCCACCCTTCAGCTCCATTCAACCCCTCCCATCTGTCTCTCAACACCATCCAGTCCCACCCTTCAGCTCCATTCAACCCCTCCCATCTATCTCTCAACACCATCCAGTCCCTTCAGCTCCATTCAACCCCTCCCATCTGTCTCTCAACACCATCCAGTCCCACCCTTCAGCTCCATTCAACCCCTCCCATCTATCTCTCAACACCATCCAGTCCCACCCTTCAGCTCCACTCAACCCCTCCCATCTATCTCTCAACACCATCCAGTCCCACCCTTCAGCTCCACTCAACCCCTCCCATCTATCTCTCAACACCATCCAGTCCCACCCTTCAGCTCCATTCAACCTCTCCCATCTGTCTCTCAACACCATCCAGTCCCTTCAGCTCCATTCAACCTCTCCCATCTGTCTCTCAACATCATCCATTTCGGATTTCTATTTGCCATATATTTTTCAACTGTGCTGTTTATTTAAAGTATTGATTGGGGAATTATTTGTGGATGAATGTGTCTGTTTTTCTGGGTGATTTGTGATGCTTTATTTGTGCTTCC